>NC_142174.1:7469991-7769991 GCF_029865625.1 Vigna umbellata | reverse complement strand
CTTTGGTTGACTTTTCTACATTGTGGTTGACTTTTCTGCATTCCAACTATTTGGTACTTTAACTCTTCTTTCAAATCATTCAATTAGGCTACAAAATCAAGGGAATTCAGTGATAAAATCATCAAGTATAACCTCAAGTCTCTTATTCACAAAACTAAAGCAAAAACATGAGTTCAAGCAAGCTTCTAAGTCAAAAATGGTGTTTTTAATATCAAAATTAAGTATAAAAATAACGGTTTTTCAACCGTTATCACTTAAGCGCATAAGAGTGTCGCTCACCGCCTGGGCGCTCCTTTTGGGCGCTTGAGCCTCAGAAGCACGAAGCTTAGGGGCCCTTGTTGGAGGCTTAAGCGTAGAAGAGTGTTGCTCACCGCCTAGGCGCCCCTTTTGGGCGCTTGAGCGTTAGCACGAAGCTTGGGCGCCCCTTTTTAAGGCTTAAGCGCTAGGAACCACCGTTCACCGCCCGGGCGCCCTAAGTGGGGCGCTTGAGCGCCAGCGACACGGGACTGGGCCTTGTTTCTGTTCTGTTTTTGCTCTATTTAAAGGACCCAGACGTCCTAGGTTTGGTATCTTTGGCAGAGGGAGCGCAACAACACACTCTTTCAATCTCTGGAGGCGGATTTGGATGCGGGAGCTTCCATCTTCTACTTTTAGGTTTTTTCTATCTCATTCTTCTTCATTGTTCATCCAGTCTCACCATGTATATGGTGAACTAAACTCTATTTTTTGTTGGGGAATGATGTAACCTTGTGAACTCTCATGTATTTGGATTGATTCTTAATAATATATGTTTTTTCATTAATTGTTAGAGTAATTCATCTATTACAATGCTTGCTTTGTTTAACTCATTCAATAACATGATTTATGAATTGCATGAGTGTCGGGAGGTTCCTTACAATTCAGGTTCTTGTTGAATTACTCCCAAGAGTAATATTTCTCAAGGATGAGAGTATGAGTCTTGGTTGTCTTAAAGTTCTTGATTTTCACATTTAATTACTAGGAATGCTAGAAATTGCATGAACTAGTGATTAAGGACAAACTTATTTCGCCGAGGGATCGAGTTTAAGTGATTTAGTGAGTGACGTTAACATTAATGCATAAAGAAGAATTCCTACATACATGAGAGGGAACTTGGCGAAATCTAACCCCAACAACACACTCATCTTATATTAAACAACATTTGTTCATCATTGTGCTATTCTGCTATCGATCAACTTGCAGTCATATTTAATTTTCTGTTTTTGCATTTGAAACCAATAATCTCGTTTTCTTTAAGTCTTAATTAATCAAGTTATCACACGACAGTCTAGTATCGAGAGTCTCTCGGGACATGATACTTGGTCTTACCATTTTATGTTACTTGTGCGATTCGGTACACTTGTCGATCCATCAACAAGTTTTTGGCGTCGTTGTCGGGGAATCACGATTTAAACTATTCTATTTGTATGATTCTTGATTAACTTTGGATTTATTTTTATTTTTTTTATTTTTTATTTTTTATTTTTTATTTTTTGTCTTATTTTTAATTTGTGTTTTGTGTCGTTGTTTTTGTTTTTGTGCTAACAATGTTTTCTAGGGTTTTTGTTGTTGTTGCTTGCAGGATGCAATTTGGACAAGGTAATTTCAATCACGGGTGGAAACCCCACACAAATATGGGACCAAGTCAATATGGACAAGCTACCGGACAACAAAAATGACAACAACAACCCTCTCTATCAGAAAGAATGGCTAAGATGGATGACACACTTCAACAGTTAATGCAGACGTCTGATTCTCATTATAATAGCACTGAAGCAGCATTCAGAAGGATAAAGAGGCATCTCTGTCACATAATTCAGAAGCTGGATGTTTTTGGGGGTAATATGAAAGTAAACCCTGGAGAGGAGTGCAAAGCTGTTGTTACCAGAAGTGGCAGAATTTTAGATGAGAGAAAAATATAGAGAAAAGAAAAAGAAAGGTTGAGTGAAAAAGAAAAATAAGAAGAAGAGAAAGAAAAAGAAGAGATTGAGAGAAAAGAAAAGGAAAAAGAGAGGGAAGAGAACAAAAAAAGAGAGGAAGAGGATGAGAGAAAAAAGAAAGAATTGTATGAAAAAATCCTTCCTTACCCAAAGAATTATTCGAGGAAGGAGAAAGAAAAACAGTTTGAGCGTTTCATGGAGATTTTTAAGAAATTGGAGATTAACATACCTTTCTCTGAAGCCTTGCAACAAATGCCCTCATATGCTAAATTTCTTAAGGAGCTAGTCACTAAGAAAAGGAAGCACATTGAAGAGGAAACCATTGAAGTTCAAGGAAACTGTAGTGCTATCATACAAAAGCTTCTACCTCCCAAGTTGAAAGATCCAGGAAGCTTCACCATTCCTTGCACTATAGGAAATATCTCTTTTGGAAAGGCACTAATTGATTTAGAAGCCAGTATCAATCTCATGTCGCTCTCCATGTTTGAAAAGATTAAAGGTTTGGAACTCAAGCCTACTCGGATGACTCTTCAAATAGCAGATAGATCTCTGAAATATCCTTATGGGGTAGCTGAAGATGTGCTTATGAAGGTAGACAAATTTCTTTTTCCTGTGGACTTTGTTATTATGGAGATGGAGGAGGATGTAAATGTGTCTCTTATTCTTAGGAGACCTTTTATGAAGATTGCAAGAGTTTTGATTGAATTGGAAAACGACAAACTGAAGGTGAGAGTGCAAGATGAAGAAGTAAATTTTAATGTTTTTGAAGCTATGTCTCACCCAAAGGATGACAAGGAGAGTTTCCATCTTGACACTCTTGACGAAATTTGCATGATAAAAGAGAAGAAAGCAAGTGATATTTTTCTTTTGGAGGAGACGTTAGTTGACACTTGTGAAGAATTGAATGAGAAAAAAGAATAATTGATTGATGAGTGCTTGAATGATTTGAAAGAGTTGAAAGAAGTCCTTTGCATAAGATGGAAGAGATCAACACAGAAGAAAAAGTCAAGGAAAGCAAATTGGAGGTGAAGGTGTTACCACCACACTTGAGGTATGCGTTCTTAGAAGAAGGTGGGAATAAACCAGTTATCATCAGTAATTCTCTCTCTCCTAAAAAAGAAGAAAAGTTGGTTGAGATACTAAAAGCCAGCATAGGAGCTATTGGATGGTCAATCTCAGATCTCAAAGGCATAAGTCCGACGTATTGCATGCACAAAATATTTATGGAGGATGATTACAAACCAGTTGCTCAACCATAGAGAAGGTTAAATCCAGTGATGAAGGACGAGGTGAGAAAAGGGGATGTGTCATCAAATATCTACCAATGAATAGTTTGAGTCAAGTTATAATATTAATGACTTAATATGGTAGTTATAAAATGTACATAACAAATAAATTATTAAAAAACTTACAATATTAGTGTACTTTTAATTGTTAAAGTGCGAGGTTTTTTGTTCAATCAACATAAGAGAACTGCAAGAAATTGTTGAGGAGGAATTAGTAACAATTGCCAGTGATCCCTACAGATTCAAACAATAATAGTGTTAAATAACATTTACATAAATGAAATTTTATTAATAAAAATTATATATTTAGTGCTGGAAATAAGATGCTTGCAAGACTTATTATTATATGTACATTATAAGGACTACATTGGCAATATAAAAGAACAATTGAAAAGTAAATGATTCGTGAATGCCATAAGATTCTAGTATAGCTAACCAATAGGTATGTACCAAAAGCATTATAAAAAGCAAACAGAAAATGAATGCTTCATGAATGCCACAAGACTGCCAACAACTTCTTACATGTGTTTATTATAGAACAAAATTATAGTTTCCTACATCGACTATTTTATTTCTGCAATCTATTAGTGTCCTTTCATCAGTTTAATTATGTTGTTATTCTTGTCTGCAGCTAAAATGTGATAATAGATTATTTTTTATTTGTTTAAGATGGGATTAATGATAATTTTGACAACTGTATGAGCATTTTTATTAACCAACTTGCATTGGGTTCTGTTCATACATTAAACTTAACAGTAATGCTAGGCCTAGACCTTTTCTTTTCTATGCCACTTGGCTTGGCTTTAGATTTGACTCAGTTGTATTATCTCTTTTTTCATTCCCATGTAACCTGATGGCCCTGGACTAGGTGAAATCTGTACTTGGGTGGCTTGACTTTCTTGACATTATGCTTTCTAATAAGTAATCTCTTATGATTACGATTTATTTTATTCTTTGTGCTTTATTTGCTCTTCTGAATTGCTTCAACAACATCATTGGAACTGTAACATCTGATTCAGTGAGAGCAGCAAACACCATTTCCTTTAACTTGAGTGCACCATTAAGCACAGAAGGCAATTCATGAATAATAAGAACGAAGCATAAACTATAAAAGTGGTTATAGGTGAAAATGTAAACGAATAAAAGACCACAGAATGCTAGAGTAGTAACTCACCTCGTGATGCTCAATGTATCCACTGTGTGTAAGGTCAAACAATCTAAATGCAACTGTCAAAAAGAAAAATCGGCACAATCAAGCTCAATGTACATAACCAAAAAAAGCATAACAGACAAATAACGTTTGATTTATGTAATAAACAAATGATGTCCTACATTCAATCACAGATGCTAATTTATGAATTGAGAGAGAGAAAAGAAGGACAAAATATATAATATGCAGATCTAGTTGAATAGGTAACAATTTTAGAAGAAGCTTACCAAAATCAAAAACTAAAATATAAGCTATTGGCTTCCTTATAGATACCAAATTAATGTAACGCACATCACACATACATGATTACTTCCTATCATAAATTTTAAATAACTTCATAAAAAAACAAGTATTGCAACATGTGTTACTCTTGCAAAGATCGCAAGTGCAAAATACTGCTATGCAGAACATTCAGTCACTAAGGTCATGTCTTTATACCAATATAGTAACTCACTTCAAAAATTGCAGATTATCCCATACATCATTCATAATCTGGGAGCTGGTTGCAGTAAATTAATTCTCATTGATAGGAAACATATTATAATTTGAACTATGAACTTACTACGACCAATATGGAAATCATTCACTAACTAAAAATGAAATTAGAACAATTTGCTAGCACTCAAGATAAAAACAATTGACAACATAATTTCAATTTCCCTCAAATAAATATTTTACATAATTAAAGCTAAATAATTAATTGTCTTCAAAGCAACATTTAAGACAGAACTTATTGTGCATGTATCCAAGCCCTGATTATTTGCTTCAAAATACAATTGCATTAATTTTAGCCATTAATTTTTCTTTACAATTTAAAAAAGAAGAAAGAAATCCCCATTAAATTTTTTTTTCCTTTTAATATAATTGATTACTTGAAGTTTCTGTATTTGTATCTTTGTCAGGAAAGTTTTTTCTGATATTTAGATCTAATAATTGTATTTTGATATATATTGGTAAATAATGACTAAGTGGAACAATTGATCCAGATATTTTTAGTAATATATTTATATGTAATGGAAAGCAAAAACCCATTTGATTTATGAATGAAGAGAAGAAGTTTTGGAACAGGAAAAGAGTGATGGTGTAAACAAATGTAGCATGTTAGAGCAAAAAAGGAAAAACAGGGTTAATAATATAAGAGTGGAGTAGAGGGTAATAAAAGAGGTGGAATTAGGTGACAGGGTTGGGGGCTAGGGAGGATTATTCTAAAATATAAACAAAAAAGAGTTAGTGCAAAGCTGTCCCTGGAAGGAAGTAGTATTATAATCAATTGGTAATAAAATATGATTGCATATAAAGCAAAGTGGAAAAAAAATAAAAATAAAAAAAGTAGATAAAGAAACATACGTTTGCTGCGTATGGACAAAATTAGATAGATAAAAGAGATCAACTCACTTGAGCACGGCAACTCTAACACGGTTGCTAGTCTCGTCCTGCAAGCACTTGAGTAGAAGAGCTTGCAGATCTGCAAAATACGGCTGAAAAGCATTCTTAATTGTTTCAGTTAAAGAACTGAAGAGAATTAATGCCATCTTACATCCCAAAAAGCAACAAACAGAATTTGGTTAGATGCTAAGCTCGTAAGTATGCAAACAACATCTAGTTCAAAGCACTGAAACAAAAAGTAAACATAAAAAAAGGTTAACATCATCCATCTAAAATCCCACTCCACTAGCATCACTAAATCGCCTAAATAGATAATTCAATTGAAGAAGATTATGTTTAAATCTACTGCATAATAACCAACCATTTGGCCGGTGATTGAACCTTTTCAAATTATTATATTCTACACCGGGGCTAATTATTTCTTTACATACACGCATCAAATATTGGTGTAATGTATAGATATTAATAAAATTCAAATGCAATGCAAAGCAATGTATAAATATTAATAGATGTGATGACAAATTTATGAACACTGGAAAACGGTGCCAAAAACTTGTTTAATCATCGGCAAGTGTGACCGAATCGTATCAAGTAATAAATTCGGTAAGACCAAGTATCGTTCTTCCAACAGACTTACGACCTAGTTAGTTATGGGATTTCTTAATTATTTAAGACTTGTGAACAAATTCTTGAGGTTTCAAATGCAGAAGACAATAAGTAAACATGTATGCACGAGTTTTGATCAATGGAAAAGAGGAACACAAACACTTGAACGAATTAGATGGATGAGTATGTTGTTGGGGTAATCAATTTCATCTTATCCACTCTCATATACTTTAGGAATTCATCATTCTTTTCATCAATGTCACTCTCTAAATCACCTTGCAAGAAAGTCTATCCTTAATTACGAGTTCATACAATTCCTAACATCCCTAATAATTAATTCTGAAGCACAAAAGCTTAAAGGCAGCCAACCCTCATATCCCTAAGTCTAGGCAATATGCTATTGGGAGAATTTGCCCGGATCTAGATTTCCCCGTATGTTCCCATATCGACAAAATCAATAATCATGACATCTAATGAGTTAAACAATGCATGCTTTGAGCAAAGAGGAAAAACCCTAACTAATGATGAAAGAAAGCATGTATCTCAAAATAAGATGTTTAAACACAGATTTCATATATGAGAGCTTCAAAAGATTACATTGATTCTCCAACAACAATACAAATTTTAGTTCACCATATTCATGGTGAAACTAGATGAACAATAATGAAAGAATGGAAGAGATAGAAAAACCCTAGAAAGAGAAGAGGAGAGTCGTCACCATCTCCCAACCTACCCCTAAGGGGTGAAAAATGTGTTTCTGTTTCCTCCCAGCCAAAGATACAAACCCTAGGAACTCCTAAAAGCTTATATATTATTCGAAATATTACAGAAAAGTGGGCCTAAGTCCAAAATAGTGTCGCTCAGCAGCAAACTACTTCTCAGCCATAAGTGTGTGTGTTGATTCTTTCCCTCGGCGGCATTTTCACCACTCAGCGGAGCCAACGGGAGTTCATTAGTGTCACTCAGCGGTAAACTGGTGTTGAGCGGTACTTGCGGCTTCTCTTCTTTTGCACTTTTTGAGTTCTTTTCTTATTCCATCTCGATCCTTCTTCACTTCTTTCATCAAATTCACCTTAAAACCTGCATAAAACACTGAAATCAAGCATAAACCTGTCCAGCTCTCTTATTTCCAAAAATATAAACAAAAACATGATTCCAAGCTAGTTTATGAGTGTTAAAAGTTACTTTTAGTATCAATTTTAAGCATGAAAATAACAGTTTTTCAAATGTTATCAGTACCCACAAGATAGCTCACACAAACCACCAAGAAGTCAATTATTATTCAGAATTGCAACGCTGCTGCTGTGCAGAAATCAGAATGCACTACTGTCATTGTGTCGAATAGTAGAAAAGCAACTTTTGCTACCAATTCTCACACAATTATTGATGTACCAAACCAGTAAACATTTATGCAAAGAAAAGCAACTTGTTTCAGAAATATAAGTGCTGAAATTGGTGTTTGAAAAATCAATTTGTACCAGATTGCTTCACACTCAATTTGGCAGCACAAGCAAGTCCAAATTATTGGTTTAAGTGTATAAGTACTGCCAATTGAGGCTAAATAACAGTAATTCGAATTTTCACTAGTGGAGTTCCCCTTTTATCACCAATTCAAGCAACTCCAACACCAATTTTGAGTTGTAATGGTACAAATGAGTTTTAAACACTCAAACTGCATTTTAAGATGTCCAACAATGAATTAAGTGTTGAACCAGAATTGACATTGCCGTAGCTTCACACAAATCAAGAAAAAACAGATCGACCAACTGTCAAAGAGAGCTCTGCTGAAGTTTTCTCAATTCCACCAAGCTTTGCCTAAGCAAATAATCACTTATTTGCTCAAATGGAGAAAAGAAAGTTGTTGTTTCGATAATCATTGCCATTGTAGCCGGTGTTGTATGCTTAGTGCTATTTATATCTGGACTCATTTGGTGGAATTGGAAAGGCTTTTTCAGACCGAAAGAAAGAATGTGAAGTATTATACATTGAAAGATTAATTCTACGAAATATCCATAGGGGAGTGAGGATATAGGGAGGATAAATCTAGAAGTTTCCTAAATATATTTGTAATCATGTTTACAGGGTAATCAAGGGCAAACAATACGCACAGGATATTACAAAGAAGAATCCAATCACTAAACATCAAAGAATTTTAATTAGCCACAATTTTCAAATTAAAAGGAAAAGAATAACATCTAGGCAGCAGATGCAATAAACAAATTTCCTCTATTAAAGCAGCAATAACATAAAAAATACCTCTCTGAGTTGTAAGAGTTGTAAGAGTTGTTCCCTGATAGCACACGCTCACGACCACCTTCTAACCGTAAAATGAAGCGGCAAAAAGAAACTAAAATACAAAATATTTGCCTCAAACCCTCAAGAGAACTTTTACTCGATGCAAAACCGTGAAGGAACCAAAGAACCCTAGAATGGATCGATTGATCGGTGGAAAAGGGGTTTTAAACGGTGGAAAGGGATTATAATTGGTAGAATGTGATTATAATCGGTGGAAGATGAGGAAATGCGGGAGAAACCCTAACCTGAAAGTGAGGAAGATGCTCTTTGATGGTGAAGGATGAGCTCTCGAGCCACTGAAAGTGAGGAAGACGACGTTGAGAAATGTTCTCTAATGTGCGAAAGAGAAAAAGACGATGCCAAGAAATGTTGCTTTACCCAAACGTAAACAACTTCAAACGCGAAAAAGAAGATGAGAAACGTACAGTGAATGAAAAACACAAACAACTTCAAACAGGAACAAGAGCTTTACCCAACCACCTCAACACGACTGAACGGACAACAATGATAATCGAAAGGAAGTTTTGCACGAAAAAGAAAGTATAGCGAGAAAAACAAACTGAATATATAAAATAATCTATACCTGCTATAATATTTAAACGGTGTAGATCAATAATTTATACCTACTCTAGTATTAATTGGCATAAAAAACTTTTTATAGCTATTTTTATTATAATCAGTATAAAAACGTTTCTCATATTTAAAAAATACCATTGCGCCTTTTTCTATAACTACTAAATTTTGATAAGTATAAAAAATCGCCATAAAAAAGATAATTTCCAGTGTAGTTTTGTTCCTTATACTCGCCATCATCACTCCTGCAACATTTCAACCCATCACCACCACCACACCTGAACAGACTAGTCCTAGTTCAGAATCTTAAGAAACCACCTCCTGTTGCCCCTATCCAGATCGACGTCCCTCGCCATCGTCTTAACGACGGCACAGCGTACGCTCCGTAGGCGTAGCCTGCCACTATTTTATATCATACACAATCTTAATTTTTGTTAAATCCTTTGTCTGTATGATAATCTGTAATATTTTAAGTTATCTAAAGTTGAGTATCTTTATAAGTATTTCTTACAAAATAATAGAATTATCTATTTATTATTTATGATTTATATTGGTTAAGATTATTTTTTAACTTATATAAGCTTAAAAATTCATATTATTAACATTATCGTGGATTGATAGATGCAAAAACTTTCACTCACATCAATACAAAAGATAACTTATCCAATATTTGTTAAAAGCTAAATTTGATGATCTCACGGTGAGAAGATTATGTTCCCACCCAATTGAACAAATGATGTCTTGATTTGAACTGAGGCGAGAGTATGAATAGAAAAAATATAGATGTGAGAATGAATTTAAATTCTTATTTTGTAAATGAAATTTAAAATTCATTAGTGTAGAAATTACATTATATATAAGTTATTTTTGTTTATTATATCAGTCAAATAATCATATTAATAGTGTAAAATACATCTATTAACATTATTTATCACTCCAAAATCATATTAATTTACATAAAAAATAATCAAAAATTAAATTGGTTAAACTAGAAATTAAAGTAATATGTCTATAAAAGATACTACATATAAAACTGATGTTATATATGTCCGTCTTAACTCACATATACATTTGTTCTAAACATAATTGATGTAATATCTCTCCAAAAGGACATATTGTATCAATTACGTCTATAAACAATGTTATATGTATGTCTCATACACATATAACATCGGTTTTAAGCATAATCGATGTAATATATTTTTTTAGTAAGAGATATTACATCGATTATGTTTAAACAAATGCTATTTATGAGACATTTTTTAAATAAAATTTACATTTTTAAACAAATATCACTAGTATAAAAATCGCGTACAATGTCAAATATTTTGGGCTTTTAACGACGAATTCGTCAACGACATCATATCAGGAGACGTTAAATTGACGTCAGATTTTAAAAATTCGACGTTAACGTCGAATTTTATCAATATACGACGTTAATTAATTTTGTTTTTGATCTTTTTTTTACAACTTTACGAGACCTGAAAAGTAGAAAAGCAACAAATTTCAGTTTTTGGTATTTTATAAATCAGCAACAAACAAGTTTAATCAAACAACACCACCAAATAAATTCAATCAAAACTTTTGATAAATAACAACTAAGTGACTTCTCAAGAGTTACATGTCCATCTTTTGACATTCACCTCATAAAGAAGTATTTGGTAAAACTACTCCTCAC
The DNA here is from genome assembly GCF_029865625.1 of Vigna umbellata. Lineage (NCBI taxonomy): Eukaryota > Viridiplantae > Streptophyta > Magnoliopsida > Fabales > Fabaceae > Vigna > Vigna umbellata. The sequence continues at coordinate 7,758,999 of NC_142174.1, read as the reverse complement.
TTACATCGTCTTTGTAGAATATAATTTTATAATTTATAATTTCATAGTTTTATAATTTATAATTTTAAAGGCTATGATGTGATAATTTTTTAATTTCATAATTTTATTATATATTTAATTAATTTTTTAACTAATTAATATTTTCCATATGTTTTATTATTTACTTGTATTATTATTTTTATTTTTTTAATCACAATATTTTCTAGAAGTTACTTGCTTTATCTTTTAATATTCAAACTTATCTAGATGGAACACAAAACACTTTTTAATATATGAATTTAATAATCTATGTTAAAATGTACTCTAAAAGAATGGAAATAATTGGAGCGTCAAATTTATCGATAATTACAAATATTTATTAATAAAATAAATTTATCAATGATAAGTTTACTGATAAAATTTACTAATAAATAAATAAAAAAATCTGTCAATGTTGTTTTTCTAAGGTTAGTAGAATAAAAATAAGTTCATCTAAATGGATCCTGAAGTTAAGTAATTAAGATTCGGCCTTGTTTTGAGGAGTGTTTCTATCCTTATCAAAACAACATATTAAGTACACGGTTTAATAAAGTGATTGAAGATTTTTCATTATATTAATTTTTATTCAATAATTTAATTCAATATCTTAATTTCATATTTTATTATTAATCATACTTGTCAAATATATCGGGGTCAAAATAACTCTGTGGTTCTTCAATTTTCAAACAGAACTAAATAGATTAAATAGAGAGGTGAGGAAGAGATTTTGTAAGCAGTCAGAATTTCCTGTTAGAAAGTGGGGTTTAAGCCTAACTCAACCCCACAAAACCAGCTTGTAGGGTGAGGTTTGCACCCAATTATAAACTATGAATTGACCTTATCTCTAGTCGATGTGGAACTTCCAACATTTCCCGTGAATTTAATCGAGCTATAGTTTAGAATTTGAATTTTGAAAATTAAGTTCTAAAATGAGTTTTTTTTTTTTTTTTTTTTGTGATTTTGGCCAAGATGTATTTTCAAATTTGATTTTTGAACAGCTAAGTTCTCATTTGGTTTTTCAGATAGTCGAGTTTTGATTTGTTTTTTCGTGATTTTAAACCAAATCAGAATTCGATTATTCTTTAAAAAAAATTCCCCAAATAAATCCCATTCCAAATTTATTTTTCCAAGAAGACACAATGCAAAATTAATTCCTGAAGTAGATAACTGTATTACTCAAGACTAAAATTATTTCTCTGAAGAAAACACGGCAAAAAATGTAAAATTATTTCTCTGAAGAAAACACGGCAAAAAATGTAAAATGAAAATTAGAATTGTCAAATTCCAACCAGATAACAATTGTCCTTTCCAAATTCATCGAAGACAAAAATGATATAAAATTCTGTCTAAAATTCGGTTCCTAAAGAATTAAATTCCTAAAAAAAAACATGTACACATTCAACCTCTTAAAAGTCAAATTATGTTGATGAATAGTAATATAATATATTTTAAAAATTAATTTTGCGTTGGATCTACATGTAAAAATAAATTGGGAAAGAGATCTATTTGAAGAAAAAAAATTCCACGAACGTGTTCAATGGTTGATATACAAGTGCACAAAATGTCTTCCTGGTCTCTCTATTGACTCTATTTAATGGTGCTCAAAATTGAAGGACCACAATGTTGACTTTCTTGCAATGCTATGAGATGCTTAAGTTCGAAACTGAATTAGCAAATGAATTGGCAAATGGTAAGCTTCGTGATGGAACGCAAGCAATCTGTACAAAAGTCAAGAGGGTTCTCCCATTCTTTGATGAGACATTTAAGAAAACGGGTCATGAGCATTGGTTTAGATTTTACTTCCTTGCAAAATAGTTCAGATGAAAAGGTCCAATTAGAGAACAAAAAGCTTCATCTAGAAGCAAAGATGGATTATGTTTAGGAGAGACTCCAAGTTCTACAAGCAGATAAAGAATATTTAAAGCATATGGAGATGAAGGTTGGCCTAGTAGTCAGTTTTAATCTTTTGATGGGTTGGACTTATTCTTCGTGGAGTTCTTTGTTCTTAATTTGAACTCCTGAAAGTGTTGAAAAAATGTAAGTAAATGCAAAGGATGTTCAGATCTAAAGGAGAAACTTAATTTAGAAAAACAAAAATTCAATGCACCGCATTCTGGTAAAAAATGCATATTTAGGCCAACAACGAAAGTACTAAAATGCACTAAATACTCGTCATCATTGAGGATGAAGTTCGGACAGGGAAGAAAGTGAGGAGAAGTGCATCATAAATTTACAAGTGTCGGTGTCACGTCTCATTAATTCAGTGCTGAGTCATCTAGCTGCTTACATCAATGCACTCACGTCACTCACTCGGTGCATTAAAAATCCACTTAGTAATCCATGCATCAAAAGCCACGTGTTGCAGTAGAAGGTTCTGAAGTCAGTATTGGGGGTACAGGTGTCGGCAGGGGAACGTTTGTCCGTTTGGACGTGGATGAAAACAAAAGTAATTTCTAGAAAACCATCCCACTTTTCCTGCACGCACCTTCTTCTTCCCAAAACTCAGATTTCAACTTTCTCCTCCTTCTCTCTAGAACCTTTCTTCTTCTCTCTTCTGCAACTTATCATTTCCTACTCCGATCAACATCCAGGCACCGTGGAAGCAGTCCCGGAGTCGTAAGCTACGTTTTGAACCGAACGGTTTTGGATTCTGAAACGGGTAAGTTTCACGTTCTCAACTGTTCGTTCTTATCAACATGCAAACCTATTCCTGGATTGCATGCACCTCATCTGAACCAAACTCGGTTTTCTGTAATTTTAGTTTGAAGAGTTTGATTGAGCGTTAAGGGTAGAAGCGATTTTTACTAGATACTGAATTCCTGTTTGAAGAACGAACGCTCGTCTTAGAGGTAAGGGAAGCTTATTAAGTTTAATTCTTGTATTGTGTTGTGATGTAAGAAGTTATATGATTTTATGAAACATGAACTCTATATTATTTGATCTTTGGTATATGATTTTGATGATGAAATGATGTATGAAAATTATGAAATGTGCTATGGTATGATTAGTTAAATGTATGAAAGTTTATACTAGAAATTTAGTTTACTGTAAGAAAGATTTTTGATTATGAAATTCTATGATAATGAACGTTCGTTATCGAAACGGTCCTTGACCGTTCGGTATTCTTAGTAAATCTTTTGATAAATAGAATTCTTTCATTCGGAAAGGATTCCAGCGGAGGACGAACGCCCTCTTATATTGGTCTTACGTTTGAGCGTTCGGCCAAACGTAGGTGCCCTGAGTGTTATGTGAGAAATTGAGAAGCTTGAAAAATACAAATTTCTATACTTAGTCAAATTCCTAAATAGTTCACTTCCCTATGGTTATCTTATAAATTTCTGTTCTATTAATATTTTACCTCGGCGATGGGTCTCGACCCAAAGCGTTCGTTATGAGTGTCGCTCGGTCTTACACCGAACGCTCTTCATTACACTCAATTACCAAACGTATGTAAATAGCGTTCGTCCAAATATTAAACAAATAACTATTACCGCGTTCGGTCATTGGCTGGCGGTTAGTCTCTGTAATTAAATCGTACTCAGTATCAGTATCTAAACACCTTGCAGTTTTCTATCCACTTGGATTCTATCTATAGTTATGTACTTAAATTATTCTAATTATCATTCGAATTATTCTAGAATCAGTTCAGTTCACTGATTCAAGTAGTCGCAACGTCCGTCATTGAAAAGTGTTCGTTTCCTTCTATTCAGGAACGAGGATTTCTCTGTAGTGTGTTAACGTTCGTCCTCATTTTGAAGAGGTCTGAACGCTCGGTATAAAAGATGAAATTATGATGGTGGATTTTTGAACGAGCGTTCCAGGGAGGAACGAACTCTTGGATGGAAATTGAGATTGTAAAGTATGAATGTGGTAAGCTTAGCTGGTGGGTCATCCTGATATTCCGTGAGTGCTCGTTCTCAAGTAGAGAGGAGTATGTCATGTGTGGGAATGGCAGGAGGTCTTAGTCCATAACTGTAACTTGGACAGAACGGACTAACCTCAGGAGGAAGCTGACGAGTATTCCAGCTATCCTACCTGGGTGCAAGAACGTCGTAGCTACACAGAATTCATATGGTCCGGACGGTCAGTCTAGTATCAGGAAATTGATTGAGTAAATGAATGAATTGTATGTATGTGTTGTGACGTATTTGATGTATTTGATATGTATGAAATGTATGTTTTACTTGAATTAAATTCAATAAGCTTACCCTTGCATTTTCCATTGTGTTGTCTGTATATGTATGTACGTCTTGTCAATGCAATGATCATCCATGTGGATGTGAGCAGAGGGAGATACTTCTCTGGAGCAAGCGCTTGAAGAGGAAATCATAGCTGAGGAGAATCTCGTAGAGATCGAGGTGAAGGCCGAACAGTAGGACGTTCGGTTATTGGTTAGTGTAGTTAGGCTAGCGGGCTATTTTTGGAGCGAACGCCCTTTTGATTTGTGTAAATGCTTAGACGTTCGGTATTTAATTTTTTTGTAAACCGTTCGTCCTTAGTGATTTGTGAACGCTCGTAAACTCGTGTATATATATATATATGTAAAAGGCCGTTCGGCCAATTACGAACCTTTATCCCTTTATTTGTAAAACTGTTTTGCCATATTAATACATGTGATTATTCTAAGTATATAGTTGATGACTGTATAATTTTGGGATGTTACAGTCGGACATAAAAACTCTTTAGAGGATTTGTCCTAATTTGACTACATGTTTTGAGACATCAATGAGAATATGTCAGTAGTTTTTCAGTTATTTTAGAAATACAAACTTTTTGTTTACGTTGAATTTATAAGGACTATTTATGCTTTCGACAATTTTAATTGAAGATTAATTCTACTTTAGTTGGTAAAAGTTTTTATGGACCAACTAGAGGTCCCTTAAGCTTTTAGAGAAAGATGGAACAAATGTTTCTCTTTCACTCAACATATGTAATTTAAGATTTTTATAATTTTAGTGAAGAAAATCATTATACAAATGAATTAGTTAATTTGACTTTTACACGTGTAATTTTTTATTAAGGTTAAGTGTATTTTTTGTATTCTTTATTTTATTTTAATAATATTTTATATAATGACAAAAAAAATAGATATGTTTTAGAGCATCAACATATTTTAGATGTCAAAATTCATAATAATAACTAACATGAATTTATTTAAGAAATTATAAGATTGCAAAAATTGTGTTGCAGTAAAAAAACTATTATTATTATTATTAGTATTAGTATTATATTATTGGATAAGAAAACTTAGTTGCATGGGAGGAAAATGAGAAGTTGAATTTGCAACTTCAAAAGATTATTACCAAGAATGGAAAAGACAAGAAATGTATTAGGAAAAGGAAATAGAAGAATGTATCTTCATTATATCTTTTATGAATCAATGTTATTATCTCTCTAACCACTATAATTTTGTGAGAATCATGTCCTTATTGCAAATTGTATGAAAACTGTACCTTCGACAAAAATAGCCAATAAAAAGGTAAGCACGCTCTACTTTGACTTTTTTTTTTTGTGTCGGTTAATGAAGGTGAAAGCAATAAGCGTGAAATGAAGATATACAATTTGTTGTAGTTAAAATTGATATTTAATTCGTAAAAGCATAAGATCATTCACATGATCATAACACCATAAATTCATTAGGACTTAATTATCCATTGTAACACCGTTCACCATTTTGGGATTAAAGGATTCAATTGAAATAAAATTTAAACCCAAGTTAATGTAATTAAAAATTGATCTTGTTTTGCAGCACCATCCAGTTCAAAATTAATGTAATTAAAAGTCACTAAATTTTTGAAATTTTGTGAGAAGAGGCTATAAGGTTCTCTGTTTTTCTCTTTAGTAATGACTTTTCTTGTGAGGTTATATAAGTAAGGGTAATGATACTTTGACAATATTTTTTTATAACATTTTAACATTATTTATCTGTCATTCTGTAATTGATCCAAAATTACTTCACAATCAATAATAATAATCATAAACACTAACATAGACCAATCACATAATGACACGTAAATGGTGTTAAAATGTTGTTAAAAAAATGTTGTCAAAGTATCATTATCCTATAAGTAATGTTTTTACAATATTTTTCAAAGATCAAGCGTAACGTGTAAGTTAGGAGAAGGAGCAGGTAGTATAAAAGAGGTGTTATGGTTGTGTTTTATTTCATTGAAGCGTAAATAAATTGGTAGGAAATATGAAGAGGAAGATGGGTTACTCTGGGACGCTAGTTTTGTTCCTTATACTTACCATCCTCGTCCCTACAAAACTTGCTGAGTTCACTGGTGAAGGTTCGCCTGTGCAAGATTTAAACTCACCACCACCACCACCACCACCAGGTCGCTTACTAAAGAGGCAACCACCTCCTATCGCCCCTGTCCAGATCGACATCCCTCGCCATCGCCTTAGGCCGCCACCAATAGACTTATCTCAAAACGACGGCACAGCATATGCTCCGTAGGCGTAGCCTGCCACTATTTTATACTATACACAATCTTTCTCATCTTCACCAAATCTTTAATATATATATATATATATATATATATATATATATATATATATATATATATATATATATATATATATATATATATAATTTTTGTTACATCCTTTGTCTGTATGACAATCTGTAATATTTTATGTTATCTAAAGTTGAGTATCTTTGTAAGTATTTCTTACAAAATAATAAATTATCTATTTATTATTTATGATTTATATGGCTTAAGATTATTTTTTAACTTATATAAGCTTAGAAATTCATATTATTAACATTATCGTGGATTGATAGATGCGAAAACGTTCACTCGCATCTATAAAAAAAGATAACTTATCCTATATTTGTTAAAAGCTAAATTTGATGAATATTAGATGAAGGACAATTTTAACTAACATTAATTGAAAAATTATGTTTCATTTTGGTCGAAAACTAATGTTGATGTTGAAAAAAAAAATATTGTTGATGTCAATGGTAGCCAGTGAAAAAGTTCTTTAAATTAGAGAAAAATGATAGTGTTGATTAAAAGGTAAACGTGATCAATTTTAAATTAATGTTCCAACCGAGGTTAAGCTGATGATCTCACGTTGGGCAGATTTTGTTCCCACCAAATTGAACAAATGACGTCTTGAGTAAGACTGAATTGAGGTAAGAATATAAATAGAATGAAGTTAAAATTTTATGATGCTCTCATAATTGAATATCTAAAATACAAAATAAACTTTTTTATTCATAATAGCATAAGAAATATGTGTTGATTTTATGTATATATTTAAATAGATTTAATTAATACTTGACCATAACAATAGCAACACAGACTACAAATGACATAATAACCACTACTTTTGTGTTGCCTATTGAACTAAAATATTAAATTCAGAAAAGTTAATAAACTAAAACAAAAAGGATTTTAATAGTTTTATTGAAGTACTAAATACTTAGGATAAATCCAATGCAAATTATGTGACGATGAAGTCAATTTATCGTTTAAGACATTATATACATTAGCAGCACTAAAGAAAAGTTATTATTAATGATTTACAAAACATTATATGGGAAGTAAAATGACAATGCACATTAGTTGGATTTTTATGTAATGAATAAAAGTTAAAGGCCTGAGATAACGGGTAAGTCGTGTTATTGAAGACCGGATTGCTGAATATCATCGTTGATTCTTGATCGGGAAAGGAGGTGAAATGTCGTATCAAGCTGATCGATTAAAATTGTAGTCATATTAGATTGTGATAAGGCTAAACGTCTAAGATGATTGGCTACGCTTTCAACATTTGAACAAAAACACAATGCTCAATCATCCAGCAAGTTGTTACGTACAAAGCTTTGCAAGATCATCATGTCAAGATTGAGCACATTTCGCAACGATAGTGTCAGCACCAGGCAACTAGGTGATTGTTTTCAACTGCACCACTCGTCTGGTTCCTTGTGGCTACAAGGGGATGCCGCTTTGTCCCACGGGTAAGCCCCAAAATGTTTCGGATAAGCGGTTGAGGTCCCTTATTCAAAGCACTCCAAACTGTCCTAAAGACTGGATCAGTTCCTTAATGATCTTCCATCATCCGAGCTACGTTGTTTGATCTCTCTCCTTCTTGTTCTAGCCGTGTGAGTGGATACCTGTAAATGACACTCAGACTCAAGTAAGTGATTTTACTCAATAATTACATGGTAAAAGTGAGTCATCAAAAGCAATTACCTAACTTTCCTTTATAAATCTTATAATAGACTTAGAAATAAATCTGATTCATTAATTACCAATAAATGACTTTCACTGTTGTTATTAGTTTTAGTTAATAACTACTATTCTTATTAAATGTTCATATTAATTAACAATTACTTAATGTTCTTAATCGATCGATAATTTAATTGTTAGATGGTCGACCATTTAATTTTAGTTCATAGAGTGATCACACAGTACACTAAGCATACCAAATGTGATTCAACAACATTTAAAAACAGTTAGAAGGTACATAATAATAATTATAACTATCAAAACAGAATCTAGAAAACGTTGACCACTATATTTAACCAAAACAATTTTTTTTTCCGTCTTGCCGCTTCCACGCACAAATTCACAAGATCCCATTTTTTAAAATCAGTTGCGGTAAGAACAAAATTCAATAAAGAAAATGCTAGACTAAAATTTGACTTTCAAAAATCGAATTCCAACTTTTAAATACAAGTACTTTTACTCATAAATCTTAATCTCTAAATTTTAAAAGAAAAACATCAAACCTCTCTTAATAGTTCGTACATAAACCAAATTCTAGATAGGTTACATGACAGGAATTATAAAAAAAAGGGTTAGAAATTTAGCTTCAGGAAAGTCTTATTCGAAAATGGCGGTACAGTATTAAGTGCTATCCCAAAAACAAATTGAAAGAGTCTATTTCAATAAATTTATATTAAATTACTATTATTTATGAAAAAAAAACTAGCCTCAATTCATCATCGTGGCTTCACTTTTGTCAATCATAAAACATTATGTAAAAAAAATAATATAATTAAATTAAAACATTATATTCTTTTATTTTTAAAATTTAAAAAAAATATATATCAAAGTTTCATAAAATTAAAACTTTCAATTTTGTGTCAAAATTTAAATACTAAAAGCATACTTAATCTTTATATTAAACTAGTCTTAATTTTTAATATAACATCATATTTAAATAGTATACATACTAAAGGAACTATCACATTATAAATAAAATATTAACAAACAGCAGTATAAAGTCTCATAAAAGTTATATAAACATGATTATAAATCAAACTTTTTATACAAATTTCTAAACCAAAACTAATTATAAATTTGGTTCTTTAAAAAAACAAAAAGAAAACGTATATATACTAAAGCGTCTATACATATGCTCCATATCCATCTAAGCATGTTTTACAGACACATTATTTCCCTCTGCTCATACCCACCAGATGATCATGACCCAAAGAACAAATCACATACGAACCATCAACAAAAACACGTTGTAATAGTTGTTTGATCATATGAACCATCAACAAAAAGAAAACGTATATATACTAAACATCTATACATATGCTCCATATCCATCTTTTGGGTCATATCTGATTGTAATAGTTGTTTGATCATGAATGATATCAGATTTCAATTTAAATCAACCTGTGTTTTGATGATCATATATGTGGTTGAGTATGTGAAACTGTTTAACGAAATCGATTAACCCATGTGTATGTATGCAATTTGCCATATTTTACTAAAACATTCACATCATTGCATATTCATACACTAATTGTGATTGATTACTATATTGCTTTGTTACTAAATTGTTTGATCTAGTTGAACTTGGAAGGTTATGTAGGAACAGTACTTGCTGACTGAGCTAGAATGGAAAATCTACAATACTCTACAGCAAAGAAATCGATTACGATAAAACTCTAATCGATTGGTCTTCGTAACTGGGTTTGAAGATTCCAAAATTTTGATATCTAATATCTTATAACCCTGATTTATTGACTGTTATATGTTTATGCATCTTATACCTTTGTGTTTATCCGTTGTGAATATGTTTTGAGATATTAACTGTTTTAAATTGTTTTGGTGATTCAAAATTATCAATTATGCTCTGACATTACTGCTGTAATCTTGCTCTGATGCATTACTTGAATATGCTCTTACATGCTCCAATACAAACTCTGATATTACTGCATTGTGCATCTGTGATTTGAAGTTGAAACATGCATAATGACAGGGGGAACATTGCATATTGCGAAGTTGTTCACATGTTTCACTAAGGGGAAGAAAATATTAAGTTCATGTGAATATCATTGATAGGGAAAGCATCAAATTAATTATGTTATCTTAACCGATGCATCTCTATTTGGTTGATTATCTGTGTTTCAATTACAATATACTATGTATGCCTTTTTTTATAATGCCCAAAGGGGGAGAATTTGATGTAATTGGAAATTTTTATTGTGGATAATCTGTGATTGTGATTGTACAACATGGTTTTATTAATCATGGTTGTGCATCATCAAAAACGGGGGAGATTGTTGATAGGGGGAGCACTGATTTAGCTGAACCCACAATCTCAGTGATAACTATGTTTTTGATGATGACAACACATAATTAATAATAACACATATGTGTATTATGTTATACATGTCATATGCTTTTGCTGAATTTGTTATATCTGTAAAAGCATATATGTGAACTTTATTGTGTTGATTATAGCATACCACTGTGATTGATATGTGATTTTATTTGTGTATGCATAACATATGTTTTTGGAAATGAAAAAAACCACAAGCACTATTGTTGAACTTTAAAGTGTGGCAAAACAAAAATTTTAAGTCGATTACATTATTGTTCAAATTGATTAAAACTCGTGGATTTGCACAAATTTGTTTCAAGTGTGCTGTGATGAATTTTGTGAAGAAAAGTTTTCAAAAATAAGCTAAGTGTTTCGAATTAATCGATTGCATTCAACTTGTATTGGACTAAGTTTGTTGTTGATTTGAAAACTGTTTAAATGCTTGACATAACTGTCACAACAGTCATATTTTTAAATATGTTGACCAAGCATTTATGACAAATCGATTATATTAATTGCGCATTTAATTAATGCATTTGACTGCTATTATTATGTTACAATTGTCAAATGTATTTGACTACATTAATAGCCTAATCGATTAAAATGCGTCTATTTTGTGACATACTATATATTGACGCATGATTTGATTTTCTGTAAGAAGAAACGAGGAGAAGAGAATTAATTTTTACATTTTCATATCTTTCAGTGTACTTTGTGTGATCTTACAAAAAAGAAAGAAAAAACTCCAAGAATCAAGAACGACCGTGGTGATCGAAGTCTTGAAGGTTTCTTGTGTAGCAAGGTTGATCTCTTTTTTGGAAATGTATGATCTTTCTGCACTCAAAGGTGTTTTGTCCATGATCAGGAAAGCATTGGCAAACGCTTAGAATTGCTGGAGTTCCCTGTGGTGTATACAGGAAGAAGAACTGTGTTCTTGACTTTGAGGGTGTCTCAAAGGGTTTGATAGCAGAAGAGGGTCTTTTTGTTACGTCTCTTGTTGTTGTACTTCCTATATTTAGATTAGTGGGTTAGAGAGGTGTTTTACATTTTAATGTGAGGCCGCTGTAAAAACCTTGTTGTAAAAACCTAGATCTTTATAGTGCATTGGCTTCCAACTCAGGTTGATTGGAAGGACACTGGATGTAGGCTTGGCCGAACCAGTATAAAAAGCAGCGTTTGATTTCTTTGATCCCTATCTCTGCATATGATCGATTAATCTGTCATTGCATTCAATTAAGTTTACTGTTGTATTACATACAAACTTACTTGCGTTTCAAGAAAACTTCAAAGACATCCTTCTTTGCGAAAAAGATTTTGAAAGCAAACGATTTTACGCATCATTAATTCAACCCCTCCTCTTGGTGTGAGAAGCTAAGCACTCATTTTTTAACATTATTGGTTACCCTTTAACTACATCAACGACTGTCTTTACCGATCGGTTACTGAGTTGTTAATATGTTGCCCGCCAGGTCCATTAGCCTGATGGGTATCCACACAGTACAAAAACAAAGGCAATGGTTAACTTCGAAAAGCGGAAACACCTAAAATTATTTTCTAGAAAATTTCCAATATGTACTAGAAAACTGGAAAAGGCCTTTATCTCTTATTTGATAGGTTTAATATTTCGGTAGGTCTCTATTTTCGTCCAGAATCTCAAATAGGTCCCCTTCTTTTTCGGCGTCTCAATTGAGTCCTTATTTTGTGAAAATTGCATCAATTAGACCCTTATCGTTAAATTGGACCTAAAGAGTTAATGTATACTTGACGTGACACAATGGACTGTGTTTTTAACTAACGTGACTGAATTATGTGGATTTGGGTTATTTTAAAATTATTTGAAAGTTTAAATTATTTGACTTTATTTTCTTCTTTGCCCTCATATGTTTCTCTCTCTTCTCTCTCATTCACCAGAAATCGAAATCATTTGCTCCTTATGTTTCTCTATCTTCTCTCTCATTCACCAGAAACTAAAAAAAGAAAATAATTATTGCATCTCTTAAAATAATTACAATAAAAAAATCTGGTAAAATAGGAAAGATTCTATTAGATTTCCATCTCCATTTTTTTTTTCCAAAAATTCCTATTCACCATCATCGTTTTAACTCCCATCCAACATCAGACACAACCAATATTCATCTTCATCATCACAACTTCATATTCCATTTTTCATTTCTCCTCTATTATTCTCCATGGGCATCAATCATCGTTGTCTTTTTCACCATGATTTTTCACAAACACAACAGTTCTAATCTTCTTCTCATCCCATTCATTAATTCCAACCCAATATTAATGGTTTTACTATGATTGATCATATTTACTATTCATATTTTCCTTCCTCACCGTTAACAGCCCCTTCATCACGCAAACATTGCTTTTCAATGCTAGAAAACCATCCCCATTCATAGCAACCCCACCGCACCCCTCCTCACTTCTCAAACCCCCAACATCTTCCCCAACCTCCTTCGCTTACTTTGAACCTCGAACCACACTCCCACTTTCTTGCATAAGAGATAAACTCGGTGCCATGCTGTCGCTTTCATCCGTTCCCATTTGAAAAAGATCAAATTTTTCTCAACAAAAATCAACCTATTATGAAAAAAAGAACACCCAAAAACATGTTAATATGATCACAGAGTAAAATCACACAGAGGGAAAACATAAGAGTGCCAATGGCCAGTGGCCACCTCCAATCGCTGCCGAAATGGCGGTGGTGCTGTAGAGGGGAAAAATGTCGGTGACATGGAGGAGGACTAGCGTGGTCGCGGCTGAAGCCTTGAGCAGTGCGGTGTTGTCATCGGTGGAGGCTACGTGTGAATCCCGATTTGGGGCTTAGTAGAAGAAAAATGGAATGGTGTCGCCGACAACGGGCTCGAATCAACAATGGACACAGTCGATGGAAGATGGTGCGGTTGCCAGAGGCGATTAAACCGGTAGTGCTTCAGGTGAAGGGTATGGCTCGCATATTGGGAGAAGGAGAAAAGGGACACACGTGCTTGATGAGGAAGAAGAAGCCTCATTGCGAAGAAGGCAACATGAGAAGAGAATGTTGCCAGAGGCTTATTTGGCCGCGAGCTGGTGTCAAATCAAGGGAAAATTATGAGCAATTTTTTTAGTTGCAGACACTAGTTTCAATCCAGTTTCAATCTATTTCGTTTCCAAACCCTAATTGCAAGTCCTGTTTATGGTTGCCCGTTTATGTACTTTACAATCAATTCTTGGGTTCTTAAGGTAAAGTTGAAATTGAAAATTGCTTAAGCACTAATCAAATAAACTTTTTATTAAGAACTTATTTCAGAACAAAATAAAAAATCAAATAATTTAAACTTTCATTAACTAAAGATGGATGGAGAGAAGATAGAACATAAAATAATTTTAAAATAATTTAACTTTCAAATAATTTTAAAATAACCCAAATTCACATCATTCAGCTACGTTAGTTAAAAAGACAGTCCACTGTGTCACGTCAAGTATACATTAACGTTGTTAGGTCCAATTTAACGGTAAGGATCTAATTGATGGAATTTTCACAAAATAAGGATTCAATTGAGACAAAAAAAAGACTTATTTAAAATTCTTAACAAAAATAAGAACCTACCGAAACATTAAACCTATTTAATATTAAATCTAACAAACAACATAACTACAACCAAACTGGAAATGGTTGGTAATTGCTGAGGGAATTCCTAAATTCATCTATAATCTTTACAAACGAGAAAATTATTAATAGATTTTATGTCATTTTGTTGAAAAATACAAATTATCAACGAATTTTAGATTTAACTCGTTATTAACGAATAAACCGTTAATAATATAATATTTTTTGTACTGTAAAACACAACTTTTAATCAAGAATGAAACCTTAACATCCTTTATATGTTCTTCGTCGTCAATAGTGTAGTTTGCCGAAAGTAGAAAGAAAAACTCGTTTGCAATTTAGGACTTTTTCAAAGAGTTTTACGTTTAACTTATATAGGTGTCATATGTAAATTTTGAAATTTACATATATTAACTTCAAGTCATATGTAATTATGTTTGATATATAAAAGTGAAATTTCAATTTACTTATAAAACTCAAATATAAATTTCAAAATTTAGGTCTAGTATTTCCATGTCAAACAAAACATTTGACCAATCAATTACAAAATTATCACCACTTATATTTTATGTCTCATCTAAATAAGTGAAACGTAAATTTAGTAACGTAGATAGTTACTTTTGTGTTTGTACGATCATACTCTAGTTGCTTTTCTTATATCCATATAACCAGGTAAGTTTTTTAATGGTTTCTAGAAAATCAAATTTTTTGACAACAATTTCCTACCTAAACTCACAGGAAATAATAAAAAATACAAAATGATGTCCAAAATTCAACCCTCGGAACCAAGTCTCAACAGGAAAAAACACCCCAGAAAAACAAAGGCAGATACAAATTCAGCCTCTCATGAGCGAATTATAGTCAAATAATAAAGTGATATACTTTAAAAGTCGGTGCTGAAAGTTTGCGCATCTCTGTTGACTCTATTTAACGCTGCTGAAAGTTGAAGGACGACGGTGTTCACTTTCTTTTCTACATATGTCTATATCTTTAAAGTCAATCTATAAATGTTTTTTTTTTCAAACGTTTTTTATTTTTTAGTTAAATATAGTTTTAATCTGACTTGAAATTAAAATTTATACATGTTTCAAATTTTAATATAATTTATCTAATTCAACTACTTTTTGTTTAATATATTAATACATCTTGACGGGTGATCCAATAGCGAGCTGATAACGGATGGAACAATATGTCTAGCAAAGAACAAATATCGCTAGGATAAACTCTAACCATGTTAGAAGTGAACTTTAAACCTAATTCAATCCTACAAAACCGGTTTGTAGGATAGGTTTGCATCACTTATAAACTATGAATTGTCTTCATCTCTAGTCGATGTGGAACTTCCAACACAACCCCTCACGCCGAGGTATATACATCTCGAGCGTGGGATTAGACATTTTTAATGGATGGTCCGATAGCGGGTGAAACATTTGTGGGGTTGAGTTAGGCTTAAAGTTCACTTCTAACAAAATTATTTATCATTTGATACATTTGAATTTAAATATTAATTTCAAAACATGGTTTAACAAAAAAGTTTTATGCTATTAAATTAAAAAAATTATATACATTTATTTTTTAAGTTTTAAAATAAAAAATATCAAAATTTAATACTATGAATTGCAATTTTTCATCTATAATTAAAGATGTGGATTTATAATGAGTCATGATAGCATCAAAGCCCATTACATTTAAGATATAAAACTACTGTGTGATGGAAATGTTTACTCAACCAATTAGGAATAATGAGTACAGAGGATCAAGTTTGGTAAATTTTAAAATATTACTTAACGACAAGAAATTGATAGATGTATCTCAAAAATGCATTACAGAAAGAAAACAAAGGCAATGGTTAACTTCAAAAAGCCGAAACACCCAAAATTATTTTCTAGCAAATTTCCAATATGCCCTAGAATATGGAAAAAGGCCTTCTTCTCTTATCTAATATTAAATCTAACAAACAGCATAGCTACTAAAAGTATGAACTTAACTCAAGGATTAGTCTAATTTATTTTTGAAAAATCTCATTTTAGATGAGTTTCTTAAGTGGAGGTTAAAAAAATTCCAACTCCCAAAACCTCCTCTTAAGTAATTTAGAGTCAGAATTTTATTAAATAATTTAACATGTTATAATTAAAAATAATTATTTTGCATATTTTTTAATGACATTTTCATTTTCTTATTTTTTATGATATGTTAAGTTTCTTTTGAAAAAAATAACCTTCATAATCATGCTAATAATATAATAATATATAATATCACATAATTTAATTATTTTAAATATTTCAAAAAAATACTTTTGACGTTTAAATTTTTAGTAATTATAAGAAAAAAATTAACTTTTAAGAATTCGCTTCAATACTAAAATAATTATTATTATTATAAAATATATATTACTTTGATTGAAATATTTATATATAATTTTTTGAAAAATTAAAAATACTTATATTTGTAACACATTGATAATTAATTATATTTTTTTTATATTCAAAATAAATATTCTTTTAAGAAAAGAAGATTCATGAATGCATTGGTTTTGCTCAATTTTTATATAGATACTTGACTCGTGTATATTTTTAATAAAATCTTTTTGATCTGTAATTTTTTCTAGCCCTATATAGATCAAAATTAAATCATATGATAAACCTACTCACATGTCTAATAACAACTACTCATGCTTCAAACTTTCAGTAATAAAATGAGAAAACGAATACAAACGTGACATATTTTAAAATCAACCTTTAAATTTTAATGTAATTTACCGTAGTTAAAATCCCTCTAACCCCTTTTATCACTAGATTCTGTAAATTACCAGCTCTACCCTTGTCAATCTCTCTTTTTGCCGTTATGTTTAACTGTTTTTAGAAAAGTTTTTGTAATTTTTAGAACATGAATTTTGGTTTTTTCTCATTCTTTCTCTCTCTCTCTCTCTTTTTAATAGATCATCGGCGTCTTAATTAGGTTAACGCATCACAATTTTACATTTATTTATTTGACACAGGATATAAAAATAAAATGATTATAAAAATATAAATTTTTATATATAAAAAAATAGGATAAAATAAACCTACAAAATTTAGATATATCAAATAATCATTCCTATGTGTAATATCCTCTACATGTACATATCATTATCTTCCGGTGCATAAGAATTATCTTAGACATTTAAATTTTATTAATAAAATTGCCTGCTTTGACCACAAAAACCAAACTTCCACACTTTTGCTTTGACCACTTTACTAGTGGTGCCGAGTCATCAATATTTCAGTTTCCTGCTTTCAGAGTTTTATTTGATATTGTCGACTTTGTTGCTCATCGACAACTCTGTTCTTTGTATTCTGACACTCTTCTGCAGACATGTTGGGGTTGCCTTTTACTATTGTTTTCCTCTTGACTGCAGCATTTGCGGTGTTATGTTCATGTGGCCATGCACCACTTGGTTGCAATGAAGAAGAAAGGCAAGCTCTTCTAAGGATCAAAGGAAGCTTCAAAGATCCTTCAAGCCTTTCATCTTGGGAAGGAACTAGTTGTTGCCAATGGAAAGGTGTAGGTTGCAATAATCTTACAGGCCATGTTGTCAAGCTAGATCTCAGAAATCCTTGTTATCCCTTACAAGGAGATTTTCAACCAAACTGTAAGTTTTACGATCATGTCCTTGAAGCTCAACATGTTCACCCTTCTATATTGCAGCTTAAATATCTAAGTTATTTAGATTTGAGTGGAAACAGATTTCACAATACTTCAATACCAGCGTTCATTCAAACGCTGCAGCATCTGCAATTCCTTTATCTCTCTGATAGTCATTTTAGTGGTAGGATCCCATACAATCTTGGGAATCTCACAAAATTGATCATTCTTGATTTGAGCTTCAATCCTCTTTTGTATGCGGATGACTTCTACTGGATTTCTCAACTCTCATCCCTCCAATACCTTTACATGAGTGATGTGAATCTTGATAAAGCACAAAATTTGTTGCAGTCACTCAACATGCTTCCTTCTTTATTAGAAATAGATTTGAGAAATTGTGGACTTGATAAATTGCACACCCATCAACATATTAGCACCACAAACCTTTCCAGACTGCAAGACCTCAATCTAGCAGAAAATGGACTTAAGACTTCGTTTCTGGATGCTTTTCAAAATATGACTTCCATTGCAGTCATTGACCTTTCTCACAACAACCTGAATTCCACTCCCTTCTGGTTGGAAACCTGTGCTAACCTCGACAGTCTATTTCTTGATAGTAATGCTCTTTATGGCTCACTTCCATCTGCTTTGCAGAATCTGACTTCCCTGGTTTATCTCGACCTTTCACAAAACAAGTTTGATTCTGTTCCCGGGTGGTTAGGTGAGTTAAAGGGTCTTCAATATCTCAGTCTTTCAGGTAATGATATAAATCATATTGAGGGATCTCTGGCATCTCTTCTGGGAAACTGTTGCCGTCTTCAACAATTAAATATGTCAAGAAACAAAATTCAAAGTGATGCACTTGGAAACCATATAGAGTTTGAATGCATTAGGCACCATTTAATACTTTTGGATTTAAGTCACAACGAATGTAATGGTCATTTGCCAGCATGGTTGGAACAGCTTGAAAATCTAAGATCGTTGATTATGACTGACAGTAATTTGGAGGGATCACTTCCTTGTGATATATTAACAAAACTTGTCAATCTGGAGAATTTGGTGCTTTCCAACAATAACTTCACCGGTTCTCTTCCTGACTGTATCGGGGAACTTGTCAGTTTAAAGATTTTAATTCTTTCTTCCAATCATTTTGATGGGATCATTCCAAGGAGTTTAGTGCAACTTGTAAGCCTAACAGATTTAGATCTTTCCCGAAACTCTTTAAATGGTACCATTCCTCACAATATTGGTCAACTTCAAAATTTGTCGACCCTCTATCTTTCTGAAAATAAGTTACATGGAAACATTCCTTTCAGTCTTAGTCAGCTTCTAAACCTTCACAACTTAGACATATCCCTAAATGATCTGGAGAATTTGGTGTCTGACATAAGATGGCCCAGGCAACTTGTCTACTTAAATCTCACCGATAATCGTATCAGCGGGTCACTTCCCCAAAATATTTCTGATAGTTTGCCCAATGTCGGTTACTTGCTTCTTGGAAACAACCTTATAAGTGGTCCCATTCCAAACTCATTGTGCAGAATAGGCTCCTTGTACAATCTTGACCTTTCAGGAAACATGTTAGTTGGTGAAATTCCTAATTGTTGGAATGTTACTCAAAGACTCGGTGTCATAAATTTGGCATCCAATAAATTATCAGGTGTCATTCCTAGCTCTCTGGGTAATCTACCCACGTTGGCATGGTTACATTTGAACAATAACAGCCTTCATGGGGGCTTTCCATCATCTTTGAGAAATTTAAATCAACTTTTAATTTTGGATGCTGGAGAGAACCATTTGTCTGGGATTATCCCTTCATGGATGGGGAATATCTTTTCCTCGATGCAGATTCTAAGGCTACGGCAAAACAGGTTGAATGGAACAATTCCTTTACAATTGTGCCAACTTTCTGCACTGCAAATTTTGGATCTTTCAAAAAACAACTTGATCGGTCCAATCCCTCATTGCATCGGAAATCTCACAGGTATGGCCTCAAAAAAGAATATTGCTGTAAATCAACCTACTAGATCGGTTGAATGGTATGAACAAGAAGTTAGAGTGTTCACGAAAGGAAGAGAACTTGAGTATACGAGAAATCTAAAACTCGTGGTCACATTGGACTTGTCAAATAACAATTTGATTGGATCTATTCCAGAAGGAATAACATCACTTGGTGCATTGCTTAGCCTAAATCTATCACACAATCGTTTGTCAGGACATATTCCAAAAAGGATAGGGGACATGAAATCCCTCGAATCTCTTGACCTCTCTCATGACCAACTTTCGGGTGCAATTTCAGAAAGCATAACTAGTTTAACTTGGTTAAGCCACTTAAATTTGTCCTACAACAACCTTTCAGGACCAATTCCCATAGGAACTCAATTATCAACCTTTGATGATTCTTTTATTTATGGTGGCAACACATTTCTGTGTGGACCTCCCCTGCCAAATAAGTGTTCTGATGATAATTTGCAACGTGACAATGACAATGAAGAAAAATATCAGAAAGAGGATAAAGTAGAGAAATTGTTGTTTTACTTTGTCATTGCACTTGGTTATTTTATTGGATTTTGGGCTGTGACTGGAAGCTTGTTGTTGCGGAGAAGTTGGAGGCTTGCTTACTTCCAATATATTGATGAGTCTACACGCAGGATAAAAGTTTCCTTGGCAATACATTTAGCAACTTTTAAGGAAAGATGGACAGGAATCCATGAGGCTGAGTGACAAATTGTGGTAGTGTTTATGCATTCTGAATCTTTTACTCTCTTGGACGATTTCGTGTTTATTTTTCTTGATAAGTAATTACTTCGACTTTGTAAATCAGTAATAAATACAACTTGTAGAATTTATTGTTTAACTAATAATTGCTAAAATGTTGCATGTTATATATCCTTTTCCAATTCCCAAATAATCTGAGTGATACATCCTACTCTACTGTCATTTAAGGTTGATGTTCTGGTGACTTGAGTAATAGAAATATATAATAATAATTATTATTATTATTATTATATAATTTAGAGTTTCAACATGAAGAAACGAGTTCGTATTTACTGACTCTTGAAAAAGTTTTTGCCTACACCACTGTTGTACATAAATTTTATACATTGTCATATAATATTGCTTTTTTTATTAGAAAATTAAATACTGAAAAATAGAATTAAAATATAACACCTCAGTGATAAAAAGAATACCATGTGTGGGAAATACTAGATAATTAATTCATTTAGTTATTTTTCATTTTTAAATTAAGGAGTTCTTAGAGCAATAGGTTAAGATAATTTAGGGTGTGTTTAGATGACGGAGTGAATTTAAGGGAGAAGAAGACAATGTATTTGAAGAAATTTGAGATTAAATTGTGTGTTGTTTCTTTGAAGAGATATCAAGGTAATTGAAAATAGATTTAAAAGTAAAATTTGTGTAAAATTTGACCAATGAAATGAATAAAAAAATATTTTAATTGATAAAAAAATAAGATTATCAAATTTTCCTTAGTAGTAATAGTAATATAAAATTATATTTATGAAAAACATATTTATTGGTAAAAAAATATTTTAAGTAATAGAAAAAAGGAAAATTAAAAAAATTAGAATAATATAATTTAGTCATAAGAATATAATTTTCTAATTAAAATTTAATTTTTTAAAAATATAATTTAGTGATAAGTGGTTTAATTTTATCTTTTTGTATTAAAATTGAATATTCATGATAAACCAAATAATAAAGTGAAATTAAAATATTACATGAGATACAAAATATAGGCACATAATAAGTTATCGTTATATTTATCATAATTCATATTAAAGTTTAGTAAGCAACTTATTCAAACAATATTGTGTCAGCATCCCTATTATACGACGTGTACGAGATGAGTGTGAAGACAGAAAATTGAAGCACTATCTGAATAAGTTATTGTCTTCAATGTTCATTGTCTTTAACAAGTTACGAATTTCATCTAGAGTATGTTGAGATGAATGAGTTCTAGAAATTTGGTTGTTTGTGGTTATAAGCAAAGATTTTGGCATTTCACGGCTATAATTTATCGGTCAACAATGGCAGACAATCTTCTTGTTTCAATATTTGCTTTCTCCATTTCGTCAATTATTCTATAATCTATGATTTGAAGCTTAATTAGTAAGTGTAAATAACAATAAAAAAAGTTGAACAAGTTTTGTGTAATAAAATATAATTAAAGTTTATGTAATATAATCAAGCGAAGAGATAAGTTCATGTAATATAATGAACCGAATAGATAAACTGATGTAATACAATCATGCAATTAAAATCCTCTTAATCTTCTTATTTATAAAAAATTAAGTTCACATTGAAATTGAATTTAGTCAATTGTTGGTTCATGTCTAGAGATAAGTCGACTAAGTTATCTTCAATTTACTGAACACGTCCTTCCATTTATTCCATATTGTTAAAAAAAGAAGTGTTTCGTTTCTCACACCAAGAGGGGGGCTGAATTGGTGTTGTATAAAAATGATAGTTTTTTAAAATCTTTTTTGCAAAACAGAAAGTCTTTCAACTTTTCTTGAATCGTAAGTAAGAATATGTGTAATGCAGCAGTTCACTTAATCGAATGTAATGACAATATAATCATTTAATGTAGAAAGAAGGGATAAGAAAATTCAAACACTGAGTTTTTATACTGGTTCGGCCAAGCCTACATCTAGTGTCCTTCCAATGAACCTGAGTTGGAAGTCAATGCACTATATAGATCTGAGTTTTTACACCAAGGGCTTTACAGCGACTTCATGTCAAAATGTAAATCACCTCTCTAACTCATTAATCTAGCTATAGGCAATACAACAAACAGACAAGCAGCAAGAACAATCCTCTTCTACTGTCAACCCCTTTGAGACACCATCAAAGTCGAAGAACCATGTTCTTCTTCCTGTAACACCACAGGGAAACTAGCAACACTCAGCGTTTGCCAAAACTTTTCCTGATCAAACAAAATGCACCTTCCTGTGCAGAACGATCAGACTTTGTAGTTCTTGATTCTTGGAGTTTTTCTCTCTTCTAAAAGACGTTCAATCAATCACTGAAAGCCTATATGAAAGTGTAAAATTATTATTCTCATCTTGAATTCAAATCATGCGTCTATATATAATATAACTCGAATCATACGTATTTTAATCGATTATGCTATTAATCTAATGAAATACATTTAGCAGTTATAACATATTAATAGCAATTAAGCAATTAATTGAATGTACAATTAATGTAATCGACTTGTAATAAATGTTTGGTCAACATATTTAAAAATATGACCGTTGTGACAGTTATGTCAAGCATTTAACCAGTTTTCAAAACAATAATCAACTTAATCGAATACAAGTAGCATACAATCGATTAAGTAGAAAGCACTTAGAATATTTTTGAAAAATTTTCTTCTTGAAATACATCACAGCACTCTTGAAAAATAATTGTGCAAACACACGAGTTTTAATCGATTTAACCAATAATCTAATCGACTTAAAACTTGTTGTTTTGCCATACTTTAAAACTCAAATGGCCGAAGCTAGGTGCTTGTGTTTTTTCATTTCCAAAACTTCATATTTTGCATACACAGATAAAATCACATATCAATTACAGTGGTATGCAATGATCAACACAACACAATATGCTTGTACAAATATAACACAATAAGAATAAGCATAAGCATATAGTATGTATAACACAACATAACATGTGTAACACAGTATAACATGTGTTAATATTCATTATGTGTTGTCACCATCAAAAACACAAATATCACTAAGATTGTGGGTTAAGCTAATCTTGTGCTCCCCTCTCAACAATCTCCCCTTTTTTTGATGATGCACAACCCATGATTAATAAAACCATGTTGTAAAACCACAATTCAAATACAGATTATCCTCAATTACAATTATCCCAAATTTCATCAAATATTCTCCCCTTTGGGCATTAGCAAAAAAGGTATTCATACTGTAATTGAAATAAAGATAATTAAGCATGTGGAGATGCACCAATTATAATAACAGAAAAATTTGATGCTCCCCCTATCAATGATATTCACATTAGTTCATTATTTTCTTCCCCCTTATTGGAAATATGTGAACAAATCAGCAATATGCAATGCTCCCCTGTCATTATACAGGTTTCAATATCAAATCACATATGCATAATACATACATATCAGAGTATGTAACACTTAGCATATAAGAGCATATACAACCAATGTATCAGAGCAATTATTATCACTTCATATTAGAGCGGTTTAATACATTTTGAATCAACAAATCAAGTTAATCACTTATTATCTCAAAATATATTCATAGCGAATTAACTCAGAGATATAAGTTGAATAAACAATCAACAGATAATAAAATAAGGTTTAAAGATATCAAATATCAAAAGTTTGGAATCTTCAAACCGAATGACAAAAATCAATCGATTAGGGTTTTATCATAATCGATTTCTTGTTACAGAGTAATGTTGATTTTCCATCTTAGCTTTGTTAGCAAGCATTGTACTTGCATAACCTTTCAAGCTTAACTAGATCAAGAATTTTAGTAACAATGCAATGCATAATTATCACAGTTAAGATATGAATATGCAATGGTATGATATAACAATTACATGATCAGATTGCATACATACATACAGGTTAATCGAGTTTCAATTAGATTAAGTCAACAATCACAAATTCATACTGAAATTGATTAAAATCGAAATCTGATTTCATTCATTAATCAAAATGATTACAATCAGATGAAAGCAAAAAGTTGTGGCATATAATGCCATAAGCATAACCAAAACAAGATAACAGACTTAAAAACATAGAAGCAAATTCCATATAGGCATTCTAATATCCAATTCTGAATCTGATATATTCATGGAATCCTCGTTAGTATTTTCAGTTGAAGAATCCTTCTTGTAGACGTGTAGTAAGAAAAATCATAGACGTGTAGTAAGAAAAAGAACTTATGCAATAACAAAATCGAATTTAGTATCTCATAGCTTTGCAAGAAATAACATATTTATTAGTTGACTTCTGCTATCAACTATATATAACTATAAAACAAATGTATTTCGGAAATTTTCTAAATTATATTAGGGTTTTGGTCATTTTAATTCAAATATTCATACACAATAATAAAATAAAAATTAAGATTTATAAAGATTTTAATTTTTTTTTTCAACTTTTAAATTTCAATGTTTTCTAAAAAACCCAATTGTATAACCCCTTAATTTTTTTTTAATTTCTCTGCTATCTCAAACCAATTGAATTTTTTTTCTCCACAGTTTTGATTAATTCTTTTAAATAAAATTTAATATTCGCTATTGCATTTTTTAAAATCCATTCAAAATTATTTTTCCACCAATTATAAGAAAAATAACAAAATTTAAATTCTTTTTCAATCTTTAAATTTAAAATCATTTATATTTTCTATAAAACCAAATTACATTTCACCTAAATTAATTTTTTAATTTGTTTCCTCTCTCAAACCAATTAAAATTTATTCTACACAATTTTAATTATCTTTTTAAATTAAATTTTTCCATCAAATACATTATTTTTATTTATTTTTATTGTGTCTTTTCCGCTCTCCTTTGTTGTCTTTCCTCTAAGACCCTACAATTTATTTAAGGTTTTTTATTATATTATTTTTTGTCAACAAATTAATTCAATATCTTAATTTCAAATTTTATTATTAACTATATGGTTCTTCAATTTTCAGCAGAACTAAAGAGATTTTCGAAGTAGTCATGTCAACTGGATTTGTGTGTTATATTGGGCAGTTGTTATATAAACTATAAACCGCCTTGGTGGAATTTTTTTCCCCAAATAAATCCCATTTCAAATTTATTTTTCCAAGAAGACACAATGCAAAATTAATTCCTGAAGTAGATAACTGTATTATTCAAGGCTAAAATTCTATTCTGTAGAATTTTTTCTCCGAAATAAACCTTTCTTTCAACTGCACAACAGTGCTGTTAGGAAAATTATTTCTCTGGAGAAAACACGGCGAAAAATGTAAAATGAAAATTAGAATTGTCAAATTCCAACCAGCTAACAATTGTCCTTTCCAAATTCATCGAAGACAAAAGGGATATAAAATTCTGTCTAAAATTTGGTTCCTAAAGAATTAAATTCCTAAAAAAAACATGTACAAATTCAACCTCTTAAAAGTCAAATTATGTTGATGAATAGTAATATAATATATTTTAAAAATTAATTTTGCGTTGGATCTACATGTAAAAATAAATTGAGAAAGAGATCTATATGAAGAAAAAAAATTCCACGAACGTGTTCAATGGTTGATATACAAGTGCACAAAATGTCTTCCTGGTCTCTCTATTGACTCTATTTAATGGTGCTCAAAATTGAAGGACCACAATGTTGACTTTCTTGCAATGCTATGAGATGCTTAAGTTGGAAACTGAATTAGCAAATGAATTGGCAAATGGTAAGCTTCGTGATGGAACGCAAGCAATGTGTACAAAAGTCAAGAGGGTTCTCCCATTCAATTTGATGAGACATTTAAGAAAACGGGTCATGAGCATTGGTTTAGATTTTACTTCCTTGCAAAATAGTTCAGATGAAAAGGTCCAATTAGAGAACAAAAAGCTTCATCTAGAAGCAAAGATGGATTATGTTTAGGAGAGACTCCAAGTTCTACAGGCAGATAAAGAATAGCATATGGAGACGGAGTTTGTGGTGGAAAAAGGGTAAAAAACAATAAGAATTCAACAAAGAGTAGTAAAGCAGCAGAAAATTAATCTTCCTTCTTGTGAGAATATAAGAGGAGCACAAAAAACAAATAGAGCAAAAAATAGAATCCAAAATATAAAGAGACACCAACGGTTTTAACGTAGAAAATCCCTCAATGTAAGGGTAAAAACCACGAGTCGTCCAGATAAAAATAAATCCACTATGATTAATAATAGGATACAAAAGAGTCTACAATAACAACACCAAATGATGTTTTCAATCAGCCAAATTAACTAAGCACAAATGCTTACAAATGACAACAAAGAAGATGAAACTTCTACAAAACCAAGCTGCTGATGTGAGGCTATTTTCTTCCAAACTATACTTTCTATTGGCGATTCCAACAGTGAAAATGAAGAACCATACGTCTAGAACCCATTGTCCAAAAATCAACCCGATCCAATGGTGAATGACTTTACAACGACGAAAACACCAGTGCAGACTTTGTGTTATGCGAGAAAGACTTTTTCTCTTCTTTTCTCTCTCACTTGGTTTTTTCCTCTCTTCAAATGACTCTAATGTGTCATACCAATCTGACCTCTCTTCATTAAACAAAGTGAGACATAATGAACCACATTATTTTGACATATTCTCCACATAGGAAGAGATCCCAATAACCCACACTTTGTTCTTAATTTGAACTCCTGAAAGTGTTGAAAAAACGAAAGTAAAATAAAGGATATTCATAGATTTAAAGGAGAAACTTAATTTAGAAAAATATTTGAAAAAAATTATGTTTCTCAATGTACTACATACCCCGAAAATGATAAAAAAAAATGCATATTTAGGTCAATAATGAAAATCCTAAAATGCATTAAATATTTGTCATCATCGAAGGTAAAGTTCGTGCAAGGTAGAAAGTGAGAAGAAATGTAGCGCATTAGCTTTTTTCTAAAAACATTTACGTTTGATGTGTACACAATAAACATAAATTTACAAACATAGGACATAAAAACTCTTTAGAGGATTTATCCGGCTACATGTGATGAAATCTCTAAAAGACATCGATGAGAATATGTTAGTAGTTTTTCAATTATTTAAGAGTGCAAACTTGTGTTTACGATAGGTTTATGGATACTATTTATGCTTTTAATGATTTCAGTTGGGGATTGACTCTACTTTAATTTGTCAAGATTTTTGTAGATCAACTAGTGGCACCTTGAGCTTTTAGAGGAAGATGGAAAATTAGTGTGCAACTAAGTTAGTTAATTTGACTTTTAGACATAAAACTGTATAAGTGGTTTGATACTTTTCCACCTTTTATTTCTTTAGAATTTTTTTTATAATAAATAACTTATCCATGTTTAATGTTGTGTCATTTCTTATTAAGGGTTTAGTGTGTTTTTTTGTATTCTTTATTTTTATTTTAATAATATTTTATATGATGACAAAAGATAGATATGTTTTGAGTGTCAATGTCAAAATTCATAATAATAACTAACATGAATTTATTTAAGAAATTATAAGATTGCAAAAATTGTGTTGCCGTAAAAATTATTATTATTATTATTAATACTATTAGTATTATATTATTGGAAAAGAAAACTTAGTTGCATGACATTATGGAGGAAAATGAGAAGTTGAATTTGCAACTTCAAAAGATTAGTATCAAGAATGAAAAAGACAAGAAATATATTAGGAAAAGGAAATAAAAGAATGTATCTTCATTATATCTTTTACGAATCATTATCTCTCTAACTATTATAATTTTGTGAGAATTATATCCTTATTTCTAACTAATATAATTTTGTGAGAATTATATCCTTATTTCTAACTAATATAATTTTGTGAGAATTATATCCTTATTTCTAACTAATATACTTTTTTGAGAATTATATCCTTATTACAAACTGTAGTGATGTTAAAATGGGTTAGAACCCGCATGTCAATCTGACCCACCATGGATTTAGGTTGAATTGAGTTTGAAAAAAAAAATATTTTTTATACGGGTCAATTTTTAACCCGGCTCACTTAGAACTCGGCTCACTCGAATTGAACTCATGATAACCCACACCTAATTTAATTTAATTATTTATTACTTTGTATTTTAATATTATAAATATTAGAAACTTATTTGTTTGTTTTTTGTGATTGCTTTTGGATTATATTTGGATTGTAGAGTATTTTTTTTATTTGAATTGTAAATTTATTTGTTTGTTTTTTGTGATTGCTTTTGGATTACATTTGGATTGTAGAGTATTTTTTTATTTGAATTGTCTTTGGAGTTTAACATAATTTTAGAGTGAAATTTATTTAGATTTGAATTACAAAAGTTTTATAATTTTTTTATTTAAAAAAAATTATAATTAAGTGAATGAGTAAGTCAACCTATTTAATCCACTGATTAAGTCGAATTCAAATTTTTTCAATTAGTTAATAAGTGAATAAGATTGGATTGATTTACTAAATGACCAACTCCTAAGACCGGATTGGGTAAGATCATCTGTTTGATACAAGCAAATTGTATGAAAACTACACCTTAATTCCCAATTACAAATTGAAAAAAATAGTCAATAAAAAAGGTAAGAACGCTCTACTTTGACTCTCTTTTTTTATCGGTTAATGGAGGTGAAAGCAATAAGTGTGAAATGAAGATATACAATTTGTTGTAGTTAAAATTGATATTTAATAAGTAAAAGCATAAGATCTTGCACATGATCATAACACCATAAATTTATTAGGATGTTGAACAAAATCGTATGAATAACTTTTTTTTCTAAATTATCCCTTGTAACACCATTCAACTTTTTGGGATGAAAGGATTCAATTGAAATAAAATTTAAACCCAAATTAATGTAATTAAAAATTGATCTTGTTTTGCAGCACCATCCAGTTCAAAATTAATGTAATTAAAAGTCATTAATTTTTTGAAATTTTGTGAGAGGAGGCTATAAGGTTCTCTGTTTTCCCTGTTTTTCTCTTTAGTAATGACTTTTCGTGTGAGGATATAAGTAATGTTTTTAAAAGATTTTTCAAAAATCAAGCGTAACGTGTAAGTTAGGAGAAGGAGCAGGTAGTATAAAAGAGGTGTTATGGTTGTGTTTTATTTCATTGAAGCGTAAATAAATTAGTAGTAAATATGAAGAGGAAGATGGGTTACTCTGGGACGCTAGTTTTGTTCCTTATACTTACCATCCTTGCCCCAACAAAACATGCTGCGTTCACTGGTGAAAGTTCGCCTGTGCAAGATTTGAACCCACCACCACCACCACCACCACCACCACCTGAACAGACTAATCCTAGTCCCGAATCTTCAGGTCGCCTGCTAAGGAGGCAACCACCGCCACCACATGCTCATCCTATCATTCGTGTCCCGGGAACTTCCGTCCCTCACCCTCGTCCCAGGCCGCCACCAACACGCAGACCTCTAAACCACTATGCTCCCTAGGCCTACCCTACCACTCTTTTCTACCATAAACAACATTCTTTCTCATCTTCACCTACCAAATAACCATCTTCACTTTTTTCTTTCTCTTCTGTAAAGAAATATATATATATATATATGATTTGTAATATTTTAAATTATCTATAAAGTTAAGTATTTTTGCAAGTATTTCTTATAGAAGAAAAACTATCATTGATTTACATTTATTGAAATAAAAGTATTTATTTATTATTTGTGATTAATATTGGTGTTTTTATTTTAAATAGATCGAGTGGTATTATTATAATTAATCATTGTTCCTATAAAGTATTGTTCGCTTTGGAATTTATATTATGTCACCATTTTAGTCTTAAAAAACACCTTAAAGAATAGAAGAAGAAAAAAATATTTAAATTATTTTTTGTCATGACTTTTAATTTATGTTACATTATTGGGTGTACTAGAATAGGGAGTTTTCGTCCCAACATACAACAATAATTTTTTAATTTAAAGTTCATTGAGTAACATCCTATAATCACATCTAATATGAGGAATTGTTCATTTTAAAGCTTATGTTCCGTCATGCTTTTGTTCTTAAAAAACTATTGGGAAACAACGGTATTTATTCCCTCCTTTGCTAACCCAAAATGGGCACTATGCGAAAGCATAAAAATAAAAGTGTATGCGTAGGAAAAATAACACCTGGAAATTTTAATGTGGAAAATCCTTTCGGAAAAAATCACGGGACCTAGTCTAGAAAATTATCTCCACTATGAAAGTAGGATTACAGTGTTTCTCTCACTCTCTGAGGATCTCTCAATAAATCTCACCCTCTCGGATGGTATACAAAAACACTCTCTTTTGCACACTCACAGTTTCTACTACATAGTGTCTTTCACCTCTCGGTGATGTTTCTCTCTTCATGGTAGTACCCTTGGCTTTCTCTCTTTCTCCTCTTGAATTCTTTCTTCACCGTTTGATTCTTGGTGAGTTGTGTTTTGCTGTACATTTTGCATTCATTTTATAATGAATGAAGGAAGAAAGGACAAGAAACTTGGTTGGTGCATTGGAGCGATTTAAGGAGCTTTAATGAAGGTGGAAGACATTCTTCCTCAATATATGGTATATGAAAACATTGACCCTTGTTTTCAGCATGTGGATGGGTCCCATTTTTGTTTTTATCCAACAAAACTCCCCCATAAAACTCAAAATGGGTATTTCATCCTTCATTCCATCATTGCATCCTGTCTTTAGTTGGAAGGTACCACGACACCAGTACTTTGACAACAATCTTCAACCTTCTTGGTTGGTATTGACTTAGTCATCATGTCAGACCAATTTAAGTATGTATGGATTTTCTCTATCTTCAATTTCTTCTCATCCAACGCTTCTCGTATCCAATGATATCGGACGTCGATATGCTTCAAGCGTGAATGGAACATGGGGTTCTTGGTTAGATGAATGGTACTTTTATTATCACAATTCACCACATAATCATCTTGATCATGTCCTAATTCACTTAGGAAATTCTTCATCCATAGCATCTCTTTAGAGGCTTTAGTCACCGCTACATACTCTACTTCAGCAGTAGACAATGTCACACATTTTTGTAGCTTTGACTGTCAAGAAACAGCTCCCCCTGCAAAAGTAATCAGATAACCTGATGTTGACTTCCTTGAATCGACATCTCCATCCATGTCTGAGTTTGAATATCCGATTAGCTTTAGATCTCCATTGCCAAAACACAAGCTTCTTTTGACAGATCCTCTTAAATACCTTAGTATCCACTTAACAGCTTCCCAATGCTCCTTTCCTGGATTTGACAAGAATATGCTCACAACTCCTACAGCATAGCCAATATCTGGCCTTGTACAAACCATTGCATACATAACGCTACCTATGGCAGAAGAATAGGGTACCTTGTTCATTTCTACTTTTTGGTGACTATGGTGACTATGGGCTTATTTCAATATAAAATGTAAAATTATTATAAATGATTGATATTGGTCAAGATTATTTTTTAACTCATCTAAACTTAAAAATTCATGTTGTTGACATTACCATATGGTTTCACCGAAACTTAATTTGTATATCATCATTTGATATTTCAACGCAAATCTAAAATTTACGGTGTATATTTTTATTCATTTTATGTATATTATTGCACCTTTTAAAATCTTTTCAATGTTTTATTTATCAATAACAATAAATATTCACAAACATTTTTATTTTTTCTCATATTTTAAATTAAAAAAAAATGTTTCCTACGAAACCAAGTTATATTTCACCTTATTTAATTTTTTAATTTCTCTACTATCTTAAACCAATTAAAATTTATTCTTCACAATTTTAATTAATTCTTTTAAATAAAATTTTATATTAACTACTACATTGTTTAAAACCCATTCAATTTTTTCTACCAGTTATAATAAAAATAACAAAGTTTTGTTTTAAAAAAAAATCTATTTTTTAAATTTAAAACTATTTACATTTTTAACAAAAACCAAATTATATTCCACCTAACAGAATTTTTTTATTTTCTTTCCTCTTTCAAATCAATTAACATTTATTCTAATTTTAACTAATTTTCTTAAATTAATTTTATAGATCAAAAATATATTAGTTTTAATTTTACTTTATTTTTTTGTTTTTTGTTTTCGTATTCGTTCTCCCCCGTGAACATAATAATTCACAGATCCCATTTCCAGATGTGTCAATCTTCTGAAAAAAAACGAATTGCAAAGGAAAAAGCAACCAAAAGCCACAGTGAGATTGGAATTTAGCTCTCCAAAAAGTCAAATCCGATCTCCAAATGCAAAGACAGTACACAGAGACGAAAAAAAAATTATTCAAATCTCCAAAGGCTTTCTAGTTAACGGAATTAAAAGAAAAAAAAAAACAAAACATTGAAAATTTAGTCTCTAAATAGTCCAATTTTCAATTGGTGGTTGATTGGAAGATTACTCGAAATATACACTTGAATTCAACTTATATCATATAATGTGAATTTAGATTTATATCCAACATTAATTATGGTTTTTAACTTTTTCAATTTTATTGAATGTGAATTTAGATTTATATTTGAATTTTCAAGACTAATACAGTATTGAGTCGATTCCAAAATAATATTAAATTATATTATTTGTAGGGAAAAAATCACCTTGAGCGTGGATTGATTTATCGTTGCTTATGTTACTGATTTCGAAGCCTACAACACTTGCTGAGTTGAGCAGTGAAGGTTCACTTGTGCAACATATGAGGCCAGTACGGCTTGCTGCCATTTTCCCACGACACCCACCAACCCCACCAACCCCTTGGATGCGGCCTCCCATCGATACCCCGGGGATTGGAATCCCTAACCCACATCCGAGGCCGCCTCCGACACACGGACCTAAAAACCACTATGCTCCGTTGCCCTAGCCTAACACTATTTTCTACCATAAACAATCTTTCTCATCTTTCACTAAATAAATAAACTTCTTCACTTTCTTCTTTCTCTTCTATAAGGAAATTGTACTCCAAAACAAATTTATATCTAATTTTTGCATCCTCCTTTCCTAGTTTTATATGTAATATTCAAAGTTATCTCGAGTTGAGTGTCTTTGTAAGTATTTCTTACAAAAGATTCAATTATCATTGATTTACACTATTAGAGACAATGTGTCGAGCTAGAAAAAAAAATCATCTCAAAAAAACAATAATATATATATATATATATATATATATATATATATATATATATATATATATATATATATATATATATTTATTGCATAAAAAATTCTCCTTTATTCTTTATTTCCAAATTTTTAAACCTATAAAGGTTAGGAAGAGCATTTGTATGTAGTCATGTCAACTGGATTTGTGTGTTATATTGGGCAGTTGTTATATAAACTAGGAAAATGATACTCGAACAACCAAATTTGACAACATTTCGACACAGCACACGTGTCAGCGTTTGAGAGGGCCACGTTCAAAATGAAAAAAGCTGCTGCGTTATGAGGAAATCTGATCAAACCTGCTTCAAATGTGACGTGGCGAGGACGGGCACGGGCAGCTTGCGTTTCAAATTTGAAATGGTATTCGAACTTCGTAGACAGAGAAGCGCGAACAACCAAAACCCACTTGTGTGACCTAGACGAGAGAGTTGGAGAAAGGGTTCAGGAGCGACAGAGAGAGAGACCGAGTCCTTGCCGGAGTGCCGCCGCCGTTCACTGTTGAAGGCCGTGTGGGAGAGATCGAACGCCCTCCAGCCCGTTCCGTTTGAGGGGCGCCGCAGCTCCGTCGAAGCGAACAGGGCATCGTGTTCCGTCCGTTCCGGCCCAGCGACCTACGGAGGCGTTGAAGGTGTCGCTTCGTCCCAGGTGGTGTCGTCCCTGTCGCGAGTGCCGCCGGAGGTTCGCCGGAGTCTCGCCGGAGTGTGGGCTGTGAGGTGGACCAAAAGGAGGGGTTTTCCGCACTGCGAGTTCCACCGACACCTTAGGCAACCGTATCTGTTCCAACCGCCACACGTCGTCTTCACCCAAGGTTGGTTTGTTTTTGCATTTTTCAGTGGAATGAATGTTGAATACATGGATGATGTTGTTTTTGGATTGGATTTGGTTATGTAGGAAACGTCTCCCAAGTGGATGTTGTTCTGTTACTAATTTTTATACAAGTTCTCTGCTTAATCTTACACTGTTGCTCTAATTCTGTTGGATTCGTAGTCATGGATTGCAATAACGAAGAAGGTTACAAGAATGTAAGTATATTTAATAATACGAAAAGTTTAAGCTTTCTTTCAAAACAGGGTATGATGGTTTAATTGTTTGAAAATGAATTGTAGTTGCGGTTGCGGGCATGGAGTGACACAAAACCGATAGTGGACCTTAATTCCATACTACGCGACAGTCATAGGACACGTATGCAAATGACTCCCTTCAAGTGGTGTGTTAATATGAACAGTCCAATTGACTTCTGCACTCCTTTGTTGAAGGAAATGGTTAGACGTTGGGTTAGCCGCAACGAATCTTTTGTTTTGAAGCAAACAATGGTACCATTTACAATTGCGGATGTTTGCATGGCTTTAGGGTTGGGTGTTGGTGGTTTAGATGTAAATTTTGATGATAACTTTGATGCTGTTGTTTGTCATCAATTTTCTTCAAAGTCATTCACTGTAAAAGATGTCATACATAGGATAAAGGTGTTAATACAAAATAATGAGACGGATGTTGATTGTGTTTGTCGTTTGTATATTTTAGTTTGTTTTATTATTTTCTACTTTCCTAGACATTCAAGGGCAGTTAGTAACATGCCTTTTACAGTATTAGATAACATTGATAATTTGTACGACTATAATTGGGCAAAAGCTGTGCACACATTTGTGGTAAATAGTTTAGGAAATGCTTCACGGAAGATCAGGCAAGGTGACATAAGGGACCTAGGTCTTAGTGGGAATGTTGCAGTGTTGCAGGTAAGAAATTCAAAATTTTATTACGTTTGATGTGGCCGTAATTTGTTTCTCATATGATTAATGTTTTGGTTAATATTTGTTTTTTAGCTATGGGCGGTTGAACGTATGGGTTTAGCGGACGGTGCACATGACATTGTGTTCCCGCGAATAATGAATTGGCGTTCGCTTAAGTTAAGGTCTAACAAAATAGAGGAATTGTTTAAACGGAAAGAGGTAAGTTAGGTGTTATTTGAATTGACATTTTTATGATATGCAGTACATGAATTGTGTTTTATTGTTATTAAATGATTAATTACATAAGGATGTTTATAGATATGTTGGGAGTGGTTTTTGCGGGACGAGGACCATCAAAACTCAATCATTTGTGCGGCCCTTCATTTGGAAGAAGGGTCAATAGCGGAAGATGATGGAGATGAGTTAGGGTTAAGTTGGGAAGAATTGGTCATGAAGAAAATTGAAGACAACCAAAGAAAAATGGTTGCAATGGATAAAGAATTAAGAAGTTTGGCTACATTGGTAGGTGTTGGGAAGGAAGATTATGACAAAGGGAATGATGATAAAGAAGAGGATGGTGATGTTCATGGTGATGGTGGATCACATGGGGAAGGCGAATGTTTTCAAACATTCAGGTATACTGATGGGGGTGGTTGTTGCGAAGGACAGAAGGATGACGTTGACGACATTATGGATATTGAACCTGTTGTAAGCATTGTGCCACTACATGATGACACTGAGGATGATAATTTATTGAATGTAAATCGAACACAGTTGTACAACATGGTTATTCCGTTTAAACTTCCTTGGAGGTAATGAATTTGACAATTATTAAATTCGATTTAGTAATACTGTGATGATGAAACATGTTGACTTATGTCATATTTTTGTTTCAAGGGTTGTTTGTGAAATTTGCGGTCAAACATTTGGAACCCAAGAGTGTTATTCTTTTGGACCTAGGATGCAGGTTGGCAACACGGTAATAATCAAATTTGGTGTGTCAATTTATGATTTATTTTATTTTATATGTCGGTTCAATTGTATAGTATTAAGAAGTTGTTGGTTGTGTAGGGGATTTTGTTTGCCACATCAGTGTTCATGTTCTTTGAAAGAAGGAGTACTGGAGTAGTGAAAAGGATATGTTTTAGTCCATTATATGCGGTACGTTAAAATAGTAGTTGTTTTATGCTCTTAATAATCTGTTAACATGAGAAATGAAAGCTAACCGTGTCAGTTCCTTGTAGACCCATGTTTTAATTGAGTCAAGAAAGAGAAAGAGTAATTGCAAAGTTTGGACATTGAAAGACTACTCTCACTACTTCCAGTCTAATATCATCGGATTTGATGACATTGTTAATGCCGAATTTGTTAGTGCAATTACATTTCATTGAAGTAATTTGGAGAGTATGTTTATGGTTATTCCTAGTTGATGGTGTGATATTATTTTTGTTGTAGTTGTTTGTCCCAATTATCCATGACGGCCATTGGTGGTGCTACGCTGTGAAGATTCCATCATTGGAAATGTTTGCACTGGACTCTTTTGGGCACAAAAGAAAGGAACGACAAAAGATTGACAATGTCATTGTATGTATAGTAATTGATGTTTACTTTGCGATTCCAAATTTATAAGGGAAGTATGTTGTTTCTAGGCACATAATCTTGCATTGCTTTTTGGACATTTGTTGAATTGTTCGGAAGAGAACAAACCATCATTGGAGATACAACACTTGCATACTCCAATCCAACCAAACAAGTATGTTTGTAATGTTGATTTTTCTAAGTATAATATTTTATTGTATAATTCATATGTTAAATATCATACTGGCGTTGTTGGACTTGTTTTGATGTAGATTTGATTGTGGAGTAATTGTTTTGAAAATTATGGAGTTGTGGGATGACATTGACAAATATGAAAGAAAGACAATGCCAGTTACACAACTGTAAGCTGTCTAAATTTGTATGTTGTGCATCTTTCATACAAATGTTGCATTGGATTAATGTTTTGTGCATTATTGTGTTTGCAGGAAGAACTACAACAAGTTAGGGAGCATTATGTTTGTCAATGGATTTTGGATGTCGACAACGTGCGGAGGAATCCAGTGTTGGAAGATTTAGGCATGTTGTAGAATGTTGGGAATTAATGATGTTTGAACATTTGTTGATACATTTGATATTTATGTACTGGTTGCACATCCAATGTGATTTATGAAAATTTTGAGAAATATATGTGGTAGTTCAAATTAAGTTATTTGAAGTTATTTGACTGTCATGTGCAAAACGTTTTATCGAAGTACGTACTGGTCCTGTGTGTGCAAAGAGTTATACCAAAGTAACCACTTATTTGGCCTTTGGTAACAGTTCTCGTCCTGCAGCTACAATTTTTCAGAGACCGAACGCTCGTCGAAGTGCGGAAGCAGGAAAGGACGGTCGCCCAAGAGAACGAACGCTCGTCAGGAGAACGAACGTCCAATTGGCGGTCGTCCAGGGAGAAGACGACGCTCGCCCTGTGGACGGAAGTCAACGAACGGTCGCCCAGTGAGAAGTGCACGCTCGTCCAGGAAGTTAGGGAGCATTATGTTTGTCCCTAAATGACTGTGGTGTATGAAGTTGGCCTTTGTGTGCAAAAAGTTATATCTAAGTCCCCACTTAGTTACCCTTTGGTACCCGTTCCTTACGTTGTGCAGGTGGAGCGTTAGCAATTGAGCTTCCAGTGGCCGGAATTTGTTAATAAATTTAGAAATAATTGTTTATAAATTAATTACAAACACAACGAATGATATGTGAGGACATTAGGCACCCGTAAATGACTGTGGTGTACGAAGTTCGCATGTCTGTGCAAAAACTGAAACCTAAGTACCCACTTATTTAGCCATTAATAGCAGTGGAGATCATTAATGTCATTGTTTGGAAATTACGTAGAAGTCGAACACATTAGCCAAATTAAATTGTAACAGCATGACGGAAAACTGAACGTGCGTAAATGTTTAACAACAAAACGTTCGCATTAGGGACTTAGATGCTTTGGACGGACGACTTGGTTGTTGGGTATGTTGTCCATCCATACAGGCCTTCTACACATGAATTCAGCTCAATTTCTTTGACATGAACGATGTCGGATGGATCCAATAGCAAATGCTGAAAGCAAAGGAAGGCTACGTAAGGTGGGTGACAATGATGTGGAACGTAAATTATGGTTATTCTTTGATTTCAATTGTGAATAGGTAACCTTCATTGATATTGAAATAAGTGCATAGAGTACGTTACAAAACATAACTAATATTTATGTTAACTAATGCTTCAAATACAAACATAACGTTAATTTGTAAACGGTCATCAATCTTCCATGGGGGTTGTTGTTTTATTATTAGAGCCAGAAGGACAAGCCTTTTCAGATGGACCAACATCTTTGTTTTTGTTGTTGTTTTCGGCACATGGGTTGGATCGAATCACAGGTCTTGATGAAGCGTTAAGTAGTTCCTCAGTTGGAGGACCTATGTCAGCTTTGAAGACCTACACATTGGTTAAAGTCACTTTAACAATACGACGCCCGTACGTATCGAACAAAATAATTAGGATTTAGTTATGAGTTGACGATATTACCTTCACAACGTTCCGGACTATTATATTCAAATAGTAAATCCTGCCAAAAGGACTCAATGCACCAACCTGTGCGTAAAGACATGTATAACATTTTAAAGCAACGAATAAGTTAACGTGGTGCATGATTCTTAAAGGTTATAATTAGAAGGTGTAGTTGGTTTACACTTTGCAATAATAACACAACACCAACTCCTATATCCGGCCCAAACTCCGGATGCAGAAGGACTTTGTTGTGAACCGAAGCAGACAATGACGTACTTTGATCCTGTTAGGAAGCAATACCGAAAATGTTAACATACCACGCTTTTAACAAAGTTAACAATGTAGACAGTGTGGCAGTTCAATCCTGTAAGTGATTGACCTTGACAACAATTTTCATGTCACCCAATCCATTTGGGTTGCACTCTTTAACAATGCATGCTACAAATGGAAGGACATGCATTGACTTAACGCGTTCTAGCTGGGTGACGTTGTTAATGTTGCCATCTTGTACAAGTCCTGCAAACAATATCATACCATTGTTATTGAAAACATTAAACATTTAAACTACTTAACCGTGTCCAGTGATAATGAAAAAGTTGACCATGGTGTTTAATGAACTTCTCAGCCCATATCCAAGGATTAGATTTAAAATCTCGATCAAATGTTGCCTTTGCAATGTCATTAACAAATTCCTGTGTTGACTTAGGTTCATCTGTTTGCCTGTTTAGCATGGCCACTTGTACATTTCCAGCTGGTCCTGGTATCAACGTTGCAATTGAGTTGCACTTTTTTAAGAATGCTTTGAGATCACTGTCGTCTATATCAAGTCCCTCCCATGGCTCCATTCTTTCAAACTGCATCATTGAAAACGAATTAGGTTATGCATGGGCCAACGAAAAAACACACTACTTGTAGTTAAAGGAAAAGCTATTGTACCTGACGTCCAAACTACTTTGAAGAGATATGCCAATAGGAAATCGAAAGCTGTATTATATAGATGAATATAATATTAAAATATTGACTTAAATCGCCATAATTAGACTTCAAACTTTTTTAACACAACTCACGCAGGGATAACTTAACAATTGAATAATAATATAATAATATTATATTATTTTGACATGACGTTTGTGCAGCTAAAACCCTTAATTGGCTTGTCATGCAATTAATGTTTAGGCGTTCCTTACGTTGGAGTTTCCCGCCCATCCACCAACTTCCATTTAATGGAGTATGAAGCCAAATAAACCGGACCTTTTGTGATTAATTTGTTTGTTCGCATTACTCACCTTTTGCTCATTCAAGAATTACAGGGTATGGCCGAAAGCAACAGCTTCCGTGTATGAAGTTGGTAAGGCATTGAAGAGCATTTAATCCCAGGAAGTTGTTCAGACATTGAAGAGCATTTAATCCCCAGGAGCTTGGCCGTTGGACCTTGGTGGGATATTGAAGGCCATTTATTGAAGCGGTTGTGAAAGGACGTTCCTTCTCTTAGTAAGTTAATGTTTTACTGATTTCAAATGTTATGCCTTCTATTAAAGAGTTATTTTCTGGTTGATTGAACAAAGAAAAATGTTGCCTTTTGTTACAATATTGTTTGAAAGTTGGAAATACAAGAAATTTGTCGTTTTCACAAAGTGTGGGCATGAACATTAGTGGTCCCGGAATACCAAATATGTTGTTGTCATGTTTTAATGATCGCTTTCATTAACCTTTGACGTCCATGTCATGTTGGACTAGGCGTTGCTTTTGAATGTGTATGTCACGTATTATGGCGTCTGAAGAAGTAGCTTGTGCGGTGAACAACGATTCCACTGAGAATGTGAACGATATTGTCCCTAAAATTCATATGTGGTTTGATACAATTGAAGAGGTTAAAAGTTTTTACACTGACTATGCTGTGAGGAGTGGTTTTGGTGTTCGGATACGGACTTCTAGGACAAATAAGAACAACGACTTAATCTTCCTTAAATTAGTTTGCTCTAGGGAAGGGAAGTACCTATCTTCCATTGCTCCAGAATGGAAAACCCAGCCAAGTCAGAAAAACCAATGTCCAGCTGGAATAACTGTTGTTATGAAAGAAGGAAGATGGTAGATGAGAACAGTTGTTACTGAACACAGCCATGACATGTGTCCAAATAACTCCAACCTTATACGTGGTAATCGAAGAATTAATATGCATGCGAAGCACACCCTTAATATCAATGATAATTCTGGTGTTCGCATTAACAAAAGTTTCATATCTTTGGTCAATGAGGCCGGTGGGTTTGAAAATATGCAATTCGTGGAACGTGATGCCCGTAATTATATTGGGCAGCAGAGACGAACTCTTTGTAAGGAAGGTGATGGCCAAGCACTTTTAAGATATTTTTCAACAATGAGAGAATTAAACAATGATTTTTCCTATGATATGGAAATGGACGACGACAACCGAATAAGCAGTGTGTTTTGGGCCGATGCACGAAGTCGCACAGCATGTCTAGATTTTGGTGATGTTGTGTCGTTTG
Organism: Vigna umbellata; assembly: GCF_029865625.1. Classification (NCBI taxonomy): domain Eukaryota; kingdom Viridiplantae; phylum Streptophyta; class Magnoliopsida; order Fabales; family Fabaceae; genus Vigna; species Vigna umbellata. The sequence goes on along the minus strand of NC_142174.1, from coordinate 7,717,548 downwards.
ACACAACCTACCTAACAAACAAATATGATATGCCATTTGCACCGTTTGTTGGTGTTAATCATCATGGTCATTCAATATTACTGGGTTGTGCTTTGATTTCCGCAGAGGACACTAGGACATTCACATGGTTATTTTCAACTTGGCTTAGATGTATGTCAAACAAGGCTCCTTAAGGTATCGTGACTGATCAATGCAAGGCAATGTCCAATGCCATAAACGTTGTGTTTCCAAACACAAAACACCGTTGGTGCTTGTGGCACATAATGAAAAAAATACCTGAGAAGTTGCAAGGCTACAAAGGCTATAAAGCAATCAAAAGTGAACTTAAGAGGCTTGTGTATGACACACTCAATTATGAAGACTTTGAGTTAGGCTGGGCAAATTTGATGTCATGTCAAGGGTTAGAGAATAATGATTGGCTAAATTCATTGTATGCAGATAGAGAAAGATGGGTTCCTTGTTATATGAAACATCAATTTTGGGCGGGAATGTCAACTACCCAACGAAGTGAGGGCATGAATGCATTCTTTGATGGATTCATAAATTCAAGTACAACACTTCAACAATTTGTGCAGCAGTACGATAACGCCCTACGACAAAAAGCGCAAAAAGAACTTGAGGCCGATTTTTCTTCAATGAATACGACACTACCATGTGGATCTCAATCTCTTATTGAAAGACAATACCAAACCGAGTACACACAGGCAAAATTTGTGGAAGTTCAAAACGAATTTCGGTCCCGCATGAACTGCTTCGTTAAAAACATGACAAAAGAAGGTACAATAACTAGGTACAGTGTTAAAGAAGACTTCATATGGGAGGCTGAGTGTCGTTCAAAATTTCATGAAGTAGTCTTTGATCTTGTGACAACTGACACTCACTATAGTTGCCAACTGTTTGAGTTTAGGGGAATGTTGTGTAGACATTCCTTATTGGTCCTAGGGCAAGAAGATGTGCGTAATGTACCAAGAAAATATGTTTTGCGTAGGTGGAGCAAAAACGTGCGTAGAAGACATACTCTCATTAAAGCATCTTACACCAACAACATTGAAGACCCTAAGATGCAAAGGTACCAAGCTTTGTGTAAGCGTTTCTATGACATCGCAGAGGTTGCCTGTGACTCTGACACTGCATCTGAAAACTTGCTTTCGGATTTAAACTGTATAGCCAAAACTTTGGGTGTATGTACATCAACCACATTGTCGACGGTCAATGATGCATCTCACATGGATGGACGTCTGCATTGTAATGAAGAGGTTCCACGTAGCTGTGAAATTGACGGCTTACTTGTGCGCAGTCCTGTAGCTGTCAAACGCAAAGGCCGACCCAGGACAAAAAGGTTGCAATCAACAGTTGAAAAAATTACGAAAAAGAAAAAGTCACATGCTGCTAAAACCAAACATGGAAGGAATTCCAATGTCAGTAACAGACACACATGTCGTTTCTTTTGATGTACTTTTATTAGTGATCAACTTCATTGATTTAAACCTTAACTAATACTCTTATTTCAGGATACAAGTAACCAAGACATAACGGACGTCCACAATGTTCAGGAACTTCCAACTGAGGAGATAACAGACGTCCACAATGTTCAGGAACTTCCAACTGAGGAGATGTTTGAATCTCAAGTCACCCAATCAGATTTCATGTCTTTATTGACATCCGGAGAATACATTGTTCACAATGATGACTTTTCACGAAATACTTATACACACCTTTAACCCATGTAGTGTGGGTATAAACTTATTTTTTGGGGTATGTATGCTGTTCAATATAATGTGTGTCGTTTCATTCAAACAAATAACATTAATATATTACTTGGTTACATTTATTTTTCATGAATATGGTTACTGAGGAATGTTTACTACCGAACCCTGTGTTTGTTGGGTAAACGTTCCGCGTGCTGTGCTTCCTTGGTATGACGCTCGTTATGTAGCGACCGTTCGCCCATTCTTAGCATCGTTCGTTTTGTTCGGCAATTATGGGGTTTGACATGTGCTCTACTTTTGACTTTGAACGTTCGGTTTGTCAACTACGTTGTTAGGACGGTCCTTATTTGGCGCCCGTTCCGTAATATTCTTATTCGGATAACGTTCGTTCTCAATGTTAGTAGCGTTCGTTCTTAATGTGGTTTTTCTTCTTCTCTTATCCATTTAATGTACCCCAACCACCACGTCATAAACTAGTACGACTCATTTATTATGAAATAAATGGTTGTTGAAACGGTTCAACACATTTACTGCTTCGTTGAACGGATTCAAATTCCACACCTCCCAATGGCATTCAACGTTCTTGTAACGAACCAATTAATTCACTCTACCAATTCATTGGACACGTCTGACGGTGCACTGTTCTGACTTTTCGTCAAACCTCTTCATTGTGTATATATATTTGTGGTTTAGGGTTGGGTAAATGGAAACAGCCAAACATATTGGTTTTGCATTTTGAAGTTATGGCTGCCTCAACCTCCGCTCTAACATTACGAGTCTTGTGGAAATTTGGATCCATCCACTTTTCTCATTCGGTAAGCATGTTCTTCGTAATTAATTTCTTGTCATGAAAGTTAGCTTATACTTGCTTAAAACTTGTGCAGGACATTGGGTACGTTGATAGGCACTTTACTGCGGCCTTTCAAAATGAATTAGGACCGACATGGTCCTTGCTGGACAACAATGGTCACACGCATGTGGTGACTTAAAACATGGATACCGTCAATCCAAGAATAACTAATGGTTGGGGTGAAATGAGAAACATATACCCCGAAAGATTGAACGATTCCCACATAAGCTTCGACTATGTGGGTAATAATCATTTCCATATCACCATATATTTCGGTGCTTGCTCCCAAGAGAGTAGGGAATCCTTCATTTATGATGGTACCAATTATCCTGATACCTCATTGTTTCCGGTGAAGTTGACAAAATCACAAGCAGAGGGTAGTCATTTGGTACGTCCTAACTAAAATTTTATTTTGTTATAAACTTGTCATAAATTGGACAATGTGATTTACTTCATTTTTGTTACTGCCACAGGACTTGCAAATTGCATTTGGGAATCTTATCAGGAGCAAAGGCTTGACACAGGTTATGCTCCTTGGACAGAAGGACGGCGTCATGTGTAGTGTTTTGGTTTCTGTCAGTCGCAATTCCACAAAGTTTGGCAAAGGATGGAAGGAATTTTGCAGGGAATATGGGTTGAAGGAGGGAGACGTCCTAGTGTTTGAGGTTAACAATCTTGGAAATGACATTTTAGTTCAAGTTTATATTAATGGATGTCCCTGTACTGTTATACATCCAATCTCAGTGTAAACCATAATCTACATTAGGAATTTATGTAACTGTCTTTGAATTTTTATGATCTAATGAAAATGCAATTATTACTTTTTTCTGTCAACCACGTTGGTCTTGATTCAATTGTTGTAGTTGAACTTCAATAATTTTGACTTAACTTCATTTGTTATGGTAAACAAAAAAAGAAATAAATTCATTAAAACCAATGCAATAAAACATTTGTTGTCAAAATGATCACTAACATAATAAAGTAAATCATCTTTTCGAAAATATTCTACATAAGTAGGACTTTAGTTAAAATATTTGGGTACTTACGTTATCAGTTTTGCCCACAGGGGTTTCTGAACTTCGATATCATCTTTCTACCTGACAAAAATGCCCAATAAGGTAGACTTAGTTGGACATCAAGGTTTTCATCTACTCTTGAAAATTTCAAAAATAAAATCATAATAATACAAAATCAAAAATTAACGTGTGGGATGGTACTTAATATGATTGGGTACTTACTTTATAAGTTATGCACACTACGGTGCAGTACCTCTTTCATAAACGGTTTGAACTTCTAATATTCACCATCATGTTAAAAATTATTATATTTTAATATAATAAGCGTGGTAAATTATCAATATATAACACAACCTAAGTCCCAAAATTATGTTACAAAACAACAACTGGACCTAACAAAACACAAATGGGATCACCGTTGAATTAAGTGGGGAGTAATGTTTCAGAACGGTCGTCCTCGCCCCTCGTTATCTCCACTTGGTCAGGACGCTCGTCCTCGCTCCGCTCGTTCAGCCCTCTTGCTCCCACTCGCTCTCGCACTCGCTCAGGACGCTCGTCCTCCCTCCGCTCGTTCATCCCTCTTGCTCCCACTCGCTCTCCCACTCGCTCAGAACGGTCGTCCACGCTCCGCTCGTTCAGCCCTCTTGCTCCCACTCCCTGTCCCACTCTCTCAGGACGCTCGGCCTCGCTCCGCTCGTTCAGCCCTCTTGCTCCCACTCCCTCTCCCACTCGCTTAGGACGCTCGTCCTCTATCGTACGGTTCCCTTCCCTATCCCTCCTAAATCATCTTCTCTCGTAAACTCGCCAGGCCCTAACAATTTGTAATCTTCAGTTTGCACAATGATGCTGTATGACCAACAATATATTTCGATTTATTTTGTTTTTCATGATTTCCGGTGTAACAAAAATAATAATCAATTTCAAAACCATATTTCTATCCACAACCATGACAAAAACTCCACTGTCATGCCTCAAATTCCCCATCAATATCATACAAACTTTATTTCAAACAACTTGATTTCATGTTGATCCCACTTCATTTGAACTCCCTGCTTCTGTCATAAACTATTACAGACAATAACAATGAAATCATCACAATTCAAAAAAGGATTCCAATGTTTTCAAAATTAAAACAACTATTTCAACATGATTCCAAACATGATAACATTATCTAAAAGTGACATTCGTAATGTAATACAAATTACTCAGGTACTAATTTCTTTCTTCTAACACCTGCAGTATAAGGACTTCTTTTTACGACACTCTTAACCCGTATTCGGGGTTGCGCTTTCATACGATCATACATTGTGCTTTGTTGCATTTGAAATCCACCTTCAACCACAGCGGTTTGCTGCTCATGCTGAACCGGTGTACTTTGACAACCATCTTCACTTCCCCAACACGGTTCTTCCACAAATTCTTCATTCTTATCTTCATTTTTTGCTTCAACCAACTTTCTTAAATCCTTAATACCGCTTTGCATGTCCGCGATTACCCGTGTTTGTTCTTGTACAACAAAAAGTAATTTTTCCTTATCTCCTGTATTTTGCTTCTTAAATGGAATACCAAATTTCTCACAAGCGTCTTTCACCATACCATAACAAAGCTCCTCTTTGGACACACCAACATCAATAACAACCTGCAATGTGATTAACAATTTTTGTTTCATAATAACAGAAATCATAAATACCTTTGCACCTTCCTGTAATCAACAACTACTCACCGATCCCTTTGCCAAAGCAGTTTTGATAAACTTATCCCCAATATTCATATCAATCCAGTTCAACAACCTTGGGAATTTTGTTACCCGTGTACTGTAAATGGACTTCGGTGTCACAAAATGGTGACAAAACCATACCTGGAAATGTTTAATCCATCAACTAAGACAATAAAAATAATTCAAACAATAAAGAATCATTGTCTTTCACTAACAATTACATAACAAACACGTACCTGCAACAGGTAAGCACATCCTTGAACATGAATATGGCTTTTGGTTGTTTCATTCTTCATTGTTGTTGAAGCACTACACACACTTTCAACAAAGTACTAAAAAACTAAACTGCCCCAATTGTAGTTAGCCACACACCCCAACTCCCAAACAAGGTCAAAAATGATTGGAAATACTACTCCACTTCGATTCGGAAGCAAGAACTCTGATATCCCTACCAATATATACAAACTGCAAAAATGTTCTATTGGAAAATTTTCATGTTCCTCTAACAAAAAGTCATATACCATGCTGACATCCACTTTCCCCTCAGGGAAGTACTCCCTACAAACACTACGATGCCCAACTTTATTTAAATCTATCGCTTCACCAACAACAGGCAACCCTAACGAGAGACACACATCAAATTCGGTAAACTTAATAACTTTGCCCCCTAAATAAAAACCCACTCATGCTATCTACCCATTCACCACATAACTTAGATAACAAATTCCTACCTATCTTAATAGAACTTGGCAAGTATAACAACCAACCAAAAACACTCTTCTCAATGTATCCCTTCTACTCAATAGTCAACCGTTCGTTCAAAACACCTATCATCTTGCTTCTGCAGTAGTGTCTGAACACTAACTGCATAGGAAGTCATGCTTACTAATTAAATACAGTCAAACAACAAATGTATGGAAATCAAATACAATCCTATGTACCTTCTTCGTTCTATCACTTCCTTTGTCACTTTGTTCACCACGTTCTTCCTCCATCACACTACAGCAACACAAAAACTTAAATTACATTACACCAACACAATGAACTAAAACAAAAAATTGGAAATCATAACAAACATTGTCAGCATTTGTTAAAACACAACAAAATATAATTCTCATATATGAATGCATATAATTCGTGCCACACAAAACAACATTTTCAAACACTCATGGTACAGGAACAGGACTGCTACCTTAGGCAAATTAAGTGGGTACCTGGGTTCCAGTTTTTGCACACCAAGACCAACTACGTCCACCCCTATGATTTTCGGGTGGCTTGTTTGTTTTCCCTCATTTGATCTACTTATAAGTAATCTGGGAACACTCATGTTAACATTATTTCATCATATTCCTGCCACACAAAACAACATTTTCAAACACTCATGGTACAGGAACACGACTGGTACCTTAGGCAAAATAAGTGGGTACCTGGGTTCCAGTTTTTGCACACCAAGGCCAACTACGTCCATCACTCTCATTTTGGGGTGGCTTGTTTGTTTTCCCTCATTTCACCTACTTCTAAGCAATCTGGGAACACTCAGGATAACATTTTTTTAACATATTCGTGCCACATAAAACAACATTTTCAAACACTCATGATACAGGAACAGGACTGGTACCTCAGGCAAAATAACTGGGTACCTGGGTTCCAGTTTTTGCACACAAAGGCCACGTACGTCCATCACTCTCATTTTGGGGTGGCTTGTTTGTTGTACCTCATTTCAGCTACTTCTAAGTAATTTCGGAACAATTTCTTAACATTTTATTAACAAATTCGTCTCCCATAAAAATACATTCTCTAGGACCCTTGCTTCACCAACATTACTGCTACCAAACCCGAATGAAGTGGGTGATTGGGTTCAAGTTTTTTGACACCAAGGCCAACTAGGACCATGACTACGAATCCAACAAAATTAGAGCAACAGTGTAAGATTAAGCAGAGAACTTGTATAAAAATTAGTAACAGAACAACATCCACTTGGGAGACGTTTCCTACATAACCAAATCCAATCCAAAAACAACATCATCCATGTATTCAACATTCATTCCACTGAAAAATGCAAAAACAAACCAACCTTGGGTGAAGACGACGTGTGGCGGTTGGAACAGATACGGTTGCCTAAGGTGTCGGTGGAACTCGCAGTGCGGAAAACCCCTCCTTTTGGTCCACCTCACAGCCCACACTCCGGCGAGACTCCGGCGAACCTCCGGCGGCACTCCGCGACAGGGACGGCACCACCTGGGACGAAGCGACACCTTCAACGCCTCCGTAGGTCGCTGGGCCGGAACGGACGGAACACGATGCCCTGTTCGCTTCGACGGAGCTGCGGCGCCCCTCAAACGGAACGGGCTGGAGGGCGTTCGATCTCTCCCACACGGCCTTCAACAGTGAACGGCGGCGGCACTCCGGCAAGGACTCGGTCTCTCTCTCTGTCGCTCCTGAACCCTTTCTCCAACTCTCTCGTCTAGGTCACACAAGTGGGTTTTGGTTGTTCGCGCTTCTCTGTCTACGAAGTTCGAATACCATTTCAAATTTGAAACGCAAGCTGCCCGTGCCCGTCCTCGCCACGTCACATTTGAAGCAGGTTTGATCAGATTTCCTCAGAACGCAGCAGCTTTTTTCATTTTGAACGTGGCCCTCTCAAACGCTGACACGTGTGCTGTGTCGAAATGTTGTCAAATTTGGTTGTTCGAGTATCATTTTCCTATAAACTATAAACCGCCTTGGTGGAATTTTTTTCCCCAAATAAATCCCATTTCAAATTTATTTTTCCAAGAAGACACAATGCAAAATTAATTCCTGAAGTAGATAACTGTATTATTCAAGGCTAAAATTCTATTCTGTAGAATTTTTTCTCCGAAATAAACCTTTCTTTCAACTGCACAACAGTGCTGTTAGGAAAATTATTTCTCTGGAGAAAACACGGCGAAAAATGTAAAATGAAAATTAGAATTGTCAAATTCCAACCAGCTAACAATTGTCCTTTCCAAATTCATCGAAGACAAAAGGGATATAAAATTTTGTCTAAAATTTGGTTCCTAAAGAATTAAATTCCGAAAAAAAAAATGTACAAATTCGACCTCTTAAAAGTCAAATTATGTTCATGAATAGTAATATAATATATTTTAAAAATTAGTTTTGCATTGCATCTACATGTAAAAATAAATTGGGAAAGAGATTTATTTGGAGAAAAAAAACTCCACGAACGTGTTCAATGGTTGATATGAAAGTGCACAAAATGTCTTCCTCGTCTCTCTATTGACCCAATTTAATGCTGTTCAAAATTGAAGGACCACAATGTTGACTTTCTTGCAATGCTATGAGATGCTTAAGTTGGAAACTGAATTAGCAAATGAATTGGCAAATGGTAAGCTTCGTGATGGAACGCAAGCAATGTGTACAAAAGTCAAGAGGGTTCTCCCATTCAATTTGATGAGACATTTAAGAAAACGGGTCATGAGCATTGGTTTAGATTTTACTTCCTTGTAAAATAGTTCAGATGAAAAGGTCCAATTAGAGAACAAAAAGCTTCATCTAGAAGCAAAGATGGATTATGTTTATGAGAGACTCCAAGTTCTACAGGCAGATAAAGAATATTTAAAGCATATGGAGACGAAGGTTGGCCTGGTAGTCAGTTTTAATCTTTTGATGGGTTGGACTTATTCTTCGTGGAGTTCTTTGTTCCTAATTTGAACTCCTGAAAGGGTTGAAAAAAAGGAAAGGAAATACAAGGAATGTTCATAGATCTAAAGGAGAAACTTAATTCAGAAAAATATTTGAAAAAAAAAATATTATGTATCTCAATTTCACATATTTAGGTCAACAATGAAAGTCCTATAATGCATTATCGATGATGAAGTTCGTGTGCAAGGAAGAAAGTGAGGAGAAATGTAGTGCACAAACTTTTTTCCTGAACACACTTATGTCTAATGTGTAACAAACATAAATTTACAATCTCTTTAGAGGATTTGTCTTGGTTTGGTTACATGTGTTGAAATCTTTAGAGGACACCCATGAGAATATATGTTAGTAGTTTTTTCAATTCTTTTAAGAATGCTAACTCTGTTTACGTACTCTTTATGCTTTCGACGACTTTAGTTGGAGGTTGACTCTATTTTAGTTTATCAAGGTTTTGTAAACCAACTAACGGTACCTTGAACTTTTAGAGAAAGATGGAAGAAATGTTTATCTTCCACTCATTTAAGGTTTTTATATTTTTCGTGAAGAATAAGTTAGCTAATTTGACTTTTACAAGGTAGTTTGATATGTTGTTACGTCTTATTTCTTTAGATTTTTTTTTATATAATAGGTATAAGTTATCCATGTTTCTTGTTGTGTAATTTCTTATTAAGGGTTAGGTGTGGTTCTATGCTTTTTGTATTCTTTATTTTTATTTTAATAATATTTTATATAATAAGAAAGGATATATATAATTTAGTGTGTCAACATATTTTTGAGGTCAAAGTTCTTAGTGATAATTAACGTGAACTTATTTAAGAAACTATAAGATTGCAAAAAATGTGTTGTGGTAAAAAATTGTAATTATTGTTAATACTATTATTATTAATACTATTAGTATTATATTATTGGATAAGAAAATTTAGTTGCATGACATTATGGAGGAAAATGAGAAGTTGAATTTGTAACTTCAAAAGATTATTATCCAAAATGGAAAAGCCAAGAAATATATTAGGAAAAGGAGATAGAAGAATATATCTTCATTAGATTATAAAATATTCACATAGTAAACTATAATTTTTTTTTTATTTTAATCACATAAAAGAAAGGAGATAAGAGACGAGAGAGAACAGAGAGCCTTGATTTCAGGACTGATTAATTTATATGATTTTGAATAAATAATGATTTATAAAAATTACAAGTACGCTAATTACATGTGTAAAAATAATTTAAGGAATTAAAATAGAGTAAATTAAATTATATTTTTGAAATTTTGTGAGAGGAGAGTAACGTTCTCTGTTTTCCTTGTTTTTCTCTTTAGTAATGAGAATAATATAAGTAAGAATCAAGCGTAACGTGTAAGTTAGGAAAAGGACCAGGTAGTATATAAGAGATGTTGAAGCGTAAATAAATTGGTAGTAATTATGAAAAGGAAGATGGTTTAATCTGGCACGCAAGTTTTGTTCCTTATTTCAGCATCTTCGCCCCTACAAAAACTTGCTGACTTTACAAATGAGGTTCACCTCTGCAAGATTTGAACCCACCACCACCACCTGAACAGACTAGTTCTAGCCCAGAATCTTCAGGACGCCTGCTAAAGAGGCAACGAACTCCTTGTATATGTTTGATGATCTGTAATGTTTTAAGTTATCTATAAAGCTGAGTATCTCTGGAAGTATTTCTTACAAAAGAAAATATCATTGATTTACACTATTAAAATAAAAGTATCTATTTATTATTTTTAATTAATATTGATGTTTTAATTTTAAACATTAATTTGATCATCGCCCATTTGAAATATTATTTTTTTAGAGTTTATGTTTTATCACAGTTTTATTTTTAAAAAAAAGTTAAACAATTTGTTCTCAACTTTTAAGCTATGTGATATTATTAGATGTATCAAAACAAGTCAGAGATGATAATCGGCCGGATTAGACATGAATAGTACCTAGCTTTTATTCGATTTGTAATAAAAACTTTGTTCGCTATTCACGTATATATTTGTTTGAAAAAAAATACTCGTAGATACTTTTGAAACTCATGAATTCATGTGAATATTTAAAAAAATTATATATTATAAAATTTTTAAAATAAGATTATAAAAATAGTATAAAATATAATATAAATTAAATTAAATATAAATTAAAATTTAATTAATTAAATTAATCTGATAAAATATAAATTAATTTTAATTTTAATTGAATTTAATTTAATAAAATATAAATTAAATTTTTATTTTTGTTTTTTGCGGGTAGCGGATACTCGTAGATACGAGTAATATCCGCACTCGACCCATTTAAAAGATGATATTAAAATATTGCTACTCGCGGGTAATAAATACACACGGGTACCGACTATTCGTCGCGAATTTTATGCGTTGATACCTGCGAGTATTGATATTTTTGTGATCCCTAAAAAAGTCTTCCAATCAAGGTAATGAGAGTTTTCGTCCACATAAGCGACACCAATGTTCCGATTCCAAATCCGTGGAGTGTCATCGTTAGGGTTAATCACCTTTTATCTGAGGGGTTGTCTACTTTGGAGCTTGTCTTCCATCTAGGTTTTGTCCATAAAAAGTTCTTCAAAGAGTGAAAGGTAAAATGAGTATGTAAATTGTCTTAGGTCCCACCCCTAGACGATGTAAGACTATTCGGTGTGGTAGAAACAATTAATTAGATTGTTTTTAATTTATCTAACCTTAAAAATTTATATTATTAATATTATCGTGAATTGATAGATGAGAAAATCGCATTAACATCAATAAAAAATAACTTATCCTATATTTGTTAAAAGCTAAATTTGATGAATATTGGTTGAAGGATAATTTTAACTAATATCGATTGAAAAAAAAAATTATTTTGATCGGAAGTTAATGTTGATGTTGATAAAAAAAAAAAGTAATGTTGATGTGTTTATTGGGGTTTTAATATCGATCAATTTTCACTACTTTTTTCGACTAAATTGTCTTTTGTGAGTTCTTTTTTACAGAGCTAATAAACACTGGTTTTTAAGTCTCAATTGAAATGTTTTCACAATTCAGCATCAATACAAATGATTAATTTGATGTAAAGGTTATTGTTTTTGTGCACCGGTCTTACCCACACGTCCAATGAATTTGATCATTTTCTCACCTAGATTTTGCACAAGCATATATCTTGCATAACAAGTCAATATTTTTATATTTTTTATTTGGCTTTTTTACGAAAATTATAAATGAAAGGGCAGAAACTATGGATGAAGAGTAACTGAAATGTGATAAAATGAAAAGTGGCATATGTGGTGATTGAAAAAATAGAAACAACAACAGAATAAATTACAGAAAATAAATTATCAAGGAAAGTAAAATAACTTGTAACATAAATCAATGAAATTGGTGACCCAAATTGCAACAATCAATATTGAATTAACCATTTGTCCAATTTGTGGCATTTTAGAATGTATATATTGTTCCACAAGTTGTTACACTTGTAAAATACAAAATAAATACAGCCACACCAAATGTCCAAAATTTAAGTTCTTGCATTCAAATTAAAGACAATTGAATCAAGAATGCAACGCAAAAAAAATCAACTCAATCGAATAACTAAAAGAAAGTTATAGACCTAATAAGCAACAAAGGTCAAATTTGTCAACATTTACCATAATTGAACTCTATATATTCTTTGCGATTTTTGAAATCAAAGTGCAACCACACCAGATGTTCAAAATTTCAATTGTTGCATTCAAATTAAAGATAATTGAATTAGGAATGCAACACTAAAAAAATCGACTCAATCAGATAATTATAGACAAAGTTATAGACCTAACCAACAATAGAGGTCAAATTTGTCAACATTTACCATAATTGAACTCTGTGATTTTTTAAATCAAACTGAAACAACACCAAATGTGCAAAGTTTAAGTTCTTGCATTCAAATTAAAGATAATTGAATCAGGAATGCAATGCAAAAAAACAACAACTCAATTGGATAACTATATAGAGAGTTATAGACCCAACAAACAACATAGGTCAAATTTGTTCGCATTTAAAACCAGAATATCACTGCAAAAAATTGAAAAAACAAAATTACATAAAAAACAATCATTCAACAAAAATGGAGAAAAAGAAAACACCCCAAATATTGACTTACCTTACTTTGTAGAAAAAGTTATGCCAATAATAATCTCAACGAGGAGGGAGGGGGGGGGGGATGAATTGGTTATCCTCCCCTTAAAAAATTTGTTCTTTTAAAAGTTTTTTGAAATTTTTGAAGTTTTCTTGGAATGAAATCAAACAAGTATATGAACAATATTAAAAGAGAAGTGATAAAAAGATCAACATATGTATTTATATTGGTTTGGTCAAGCCTACATTCAGTTTTCCTTCAATCAACTTGAGTTGAAGGGAACCACTATAATGATAGAGTTTATACAGGCAAGAATACAGAGAACTCTCATCTCAATGCACACTGTCCTTTCCCAAACTCAATATCCTTTATAGCACAAGACGGGACCACCTCACAATCTCAACCAAGAAAGTTATCCCACTCTCTATCACCTTAGAGCAATCCTAAGTCTAAGAACTAGAAAACACAAGGTCCTCTTCCTGGCTCTTAACAATAGGAAAACACAATCTTCTTGATTGCAGATGAATGCTGATCCAGATAGAACACACCAGATGTTCATATTTGATCAACAATGTGTAAGCACAATGCTCTTGCAAGAATCTTTATGAATTTTCTTCCAAATAAGTGATCTTGATTCTCCAAGAATTCTAGGATGCTCCTACAAACAGTTCTCAACAAACAAGTTAGTTATGAAAGTGTAACATCATAGAATTATGTTGAGGCAGAGAGCAATGCTTCTATGTATAGATTTTTCAACTTTGACACAGTTTAGTCAATTAAGCATTTAATATAATCTGCTATGCTTTTCCTTCTGCTTTAACAATTTTACATCTGTATTAGATTTAATAGATTAAAATCACATGCAATCGTTTATACAAATCATACAAGTCAACAATATTCAAAATATGATTATTATTGACAGTTATGGTTTTTCAAGAAAATGATTTTCACAAGATACACATTTTAACCAATTAGGAAAATAATGTAATCGGTTAAGTTCCATATTTAAGAAAATTTGAAAACATTTTCCATTCAAAACACTTCAATCCATTCAGCAAACATGTACTGGCATAACAATGTGTTTTAATCGATTATACAATTAATGTAATCGGTTAAAACATAGTTGTTTTTCCCCTATTATGCATATGCTTAAATCTGATGAAATATAACATATTATGTAAACAATTTAATCGATTATTTCATGCAGATATGCAATGTGCAATGTGTTTCAACCAATGATTCATATCCAATCAATGAATACATATTACAAACAGTTAAAGCACAAACACATATACAATCAATCAATTGTTTTGTCATTTTGTTATGCAAGAAACTATAAAACATTTGTTTTGTTCATCATAAAAAACATGTATGTGAGATGGGTTCAGCTATACACAGCTCCCCTATCAACAATCTCCCCCTTTTTTATGATGCACAATAAGAAATCTGTTTTGCATTACTTTCCCTCTTTGGGCATTAGCAAAAAATGGCAATACAAGTAACATGAAAATAAAGTGCTAAGAGATACATCAAAATAAAATTCTTACAGACCATTGAAGAATATGATGCTCCCCCTATAATTGAGCAATGTGGCACTTAACCAGTATGACCAACAATAAGATTTATGACAGTAGTAACTTAGAGCTTAATGAATCAAATGAAAACAATATAACAATATAAGAATGTTTATAGATCAGAGTACATATACTGATTTCAAATGTAGCATGAGATATCATGTGCAATTTGAAAATCCTCAATATGATTTATGCAAAGTATGATTATAGTGTCAATGCATGATATCAGTCAATACAACAACAGAGTAGATATAACCGTGTAAGAAATTCTCTAACAGTGATGCAATATTCAAAATGAAACATATATATTGATTTTCAAAAAAAATTTGATCAATATGCAACATATGATATAACCAATATGCATAACAGGTATATGAGAACAATTAAGACATGTTTAGCAACAAATATTAGCAGTTATAATCATATACCAGTTGAAGAACCATTTAACAAATTACATAATGTATCTAACCGATTAAAATAATTGCAGAGCGAATTCTTTAAAAAAATGAAGATGTGGGCTGCTTGTGCTGCTGGAAAATGTTGTCCGTGTGCTTGCTTTCAAAACATGGCAGCCTTGGGCCGTGTTGATTTTTGCTTGTCACACCCTTTCAAGGCCTGTTGGACCGAGATGTGCATTTAATGATGGATGAATGCCTTACACCCCTGCTGTTGTCCGCGTGAACGCTTGCTGGATGCGTGTGCCTCCCAAGCTGTTGGAAGCGTGAAGCCCGCGTGGACATGTGAAGGCCTGCTGTGTGGACGCTGATGTCTGCGTGCTTTTCAAAGAAAACAAAATCCAATTGTCTTCTTTCCAGCCAACTTTCCCGTGAAGCCCTTGCTGGATACACCTCCTTTTCAATCCAATGAATCAAGCATACAACTCCCCAAGGATGTGGCAGCTATTGGACCGAGTGCACCCCTTGCCTTGTTGGACGTGTGGACCGTGTTGGACCACTTCCGTGTGCACTTTCAAGCTGCTGTACCAGGCCAAGTGATTTAGCACTTCTTTCACGTGTGCCATCTGTATGTGCACCCCTATTCTTCATCTCATTTAACGTCCAAATGTCCCAAATTGTATTTTCAAAATTTTTCCTGCAATTAATGATGAAAATAATTAGCTCAAATAATTCAAATTAATTAAAATAAGAATTTTTGGTCAAATTAAGCACAATTAGCAAACACAGAAAATACTGGACATTTAAGCACAATTCCCCGATTAATTATAGCACATTAAATTAAGTGAAGTGAATAAAATATCGACTCATCAATTATCATCTCATATTATCAACTTCATCCATTCATTCTAGTGTTTAGCCTCAATTGATCAAATTGCATTCATCTATCTTCCTCTTTAATTCCAGCTCGTAACATGAGTAGTTCTATATTTTGTCGATATTCCTCGACACTCATGCTTCTTTGTTGGAGTCTATGGAGCTTGTCCATGATCTCCCTTGCATAATATGCTGGAACATGTCTTCGATGCAAGGCCACCTTTAGCTTATTCCAATATTGGATGGTGTACTCTTGTTGCATCTTTTGTTCTATGATCAAAGATGTCCACCAATATAAAGTTGCACCTTGGAAGGTCAATGTTGCCAAGGTAACTCTCCTCGCATCATTAATGTGGTAGCAGTCAAAAATTTGTTCTACCTTCATCTCTCACTCAAAATATTCCTCTACATGATCTCGATCATAGAAGGGGGGAAGGTCAAGATTAGGTTCCACACATGGTCTCTATGATTATGGTGTCTCCTAGGTGAATGTTGATAGTAGTCATAATGATGACCACCATGAACATTTTGGTCACTATGATGGGACTGATGATCACCACGATCATTGTTTTGCCTATGGGAAGACTCAGCACGAGTTTGACCTCTTTGGTTAAGAGTGAGGCTAGTAATAACTTGTCTAAGCTCATTTATCTCTTGGCGAACTTGGTGCAACTCAGATTGAGTTCTATTAAGCTCAGCTTTAGTTCTATTAAGTTGAGCTTGAGTTCTATGAAGCTCCTCACTTAAGCTTACATTCTCATTATCATTGTGAATACTTCCTTGCACACTTGAATGACTCATACTTGTGAAGTAAGAAAGGTTTTCACAAGAGTTTGAAAAACTTACACAAGTAGAGAGTCTAAAAATTTTCACAAACTTTTTAGATTATTGGTGGAGGATTTCTAGAAAGATTCTAGAGGTAAAATTAACCAAATAGCTCCTAGGAAGGAGAGGTGAGTCACAAATGGACAAGCTCAAGAACCTTGTCCTTCCTAGCCATAGTGTCTTTGGTTGTTTCCTACCTTAGTTTCTAGGTAGAAATCTTTCAAAAGCTTTTTGAATGCAAGATGGAAATGCACCTAGAAACCAAATGAAAGTTTAGCTAAATGAAACGCACCCCTATGTATCACGGAAACTTAAAACATAAAAGACAATCAAGCAAAGTAAAGTAAAGCAATGTAAATGAAAAATGCTAAGCGGTCCTAAGTGAAAGTGCAAGCAACACTTTGAGCCCCTTGACATACTTTCACACTAAGAAGTGAAAACTAAGCTATTACAATGTTTAATCGTGCACTTGGAATTGCTTGAAAAGCATTTTTTCGAGCCACTTTAAGTTGCAAAATGAAAAGTCAATTAAACCTCAAAGGTTCCATGATACAAAGTTTGAAAAATTCTTGAAACAGTGCTTAAAATGTTACAAAATGAAGAGCTGGAAAATCTGCAATGTGGCTGGCCAAAACTGGGTGGAAAAGGTGGTGCCAAGTTGATGAAATCCTGCTGAAAATTGAAGCAAAAGTGCTACTTTGAGAGTTACCTCCTTGTCCAATTCAGCAAACCTTCCACTTCCTAGGATGCTAACCTCTTGGAGCAAGGTTTTTGTACCTTGGAAGCCTCACCAAAACACACACCAAACCAGTCACAACAACTCTACACTGCACCAGATTTTGAATTTTGTATAACGGACTTGATGGCACAATTTAGAGGTCAAACAAGTTGATTTTAGATGATTTTAAGCTTTGAATCAATGGAGGGACACAAAAGGAACCTAGGAGAGGAACTAGATCAGATTAAACAAGCAAGAAAAATAAAAATTGAATAGCCAAAACTAGTGCAGTAAACTGTTTGATAAAAACACAAACTATTTGATGAAAGTCCCCTATGAGTTTCAGGTTTTTGGAATTTTCGGGTTTTGGGGTCAAAATTGGATTGCTTGGTTTTCTCTTGCTTTTTATGGATGTATTACACTCTTTTAATAATATAATTGCATTTGGACACATGAAACCAACTGTTGATAATCCAGAAATGAGATTTGAAAAAATTAAAATTTCAAGCAACACCAAAATTGGCTACTGGACCAGAAAATGACATTTAAAGTGGTGCTTTCAAACCCAAAAATGCATGGAAGTGTTTCAATAGTTCAAGTGATGCTTCAAGCAAATTTATATCATCAATTTGAAGGTGTGTAAATACTTAAACAACAAAGAAACATATTGCACAACTAAATCATTGGTCCACTTCCAATTTCAAGTAAAATTGATGGTTTGGATGATGATTCTGCATATAGGCTCAAAATTGACCAAATGAATAGTGCACACAAATTTCAAATGGAAAAATACCCTTGCACAAATGTTCAAAATGCACTGAAATAGACAAATGGTGCAAATCACAGTAGGAGTTGCCAATTATGCAAAAAAATTGGACCAAAATAAGCACCAGAATTGAAAAATGAATGGAATCAAAGTTGGATAGCACAAACAAAGACTCAAAGAAATCCTAGTGCCCTAGATCTAGTTGCAGAAAAAATGCTAGTAGATTGTTAAAGACCTAATACACATCAAAGACATCAATCACGGTGAAAAAGATTGACCAAACAATGATAGCACCTTGTGGTAGGATTGTTGAGCAACTCAACCATGCTTTTTGTAATTCAGTGGTTAATATGACTTGATACAACTTGAGACATGTTTAATAACATAGAAACTTGTCTCATGCTTTAGAAACAAAAATTATGGGCAGAAACAGTTCGCACATTATCAAACTAGAAATGGATTTTATGCTAAATTTTGAAACTGAAACAACTTTTTGCACTGCTTTTAGCTCATATGATTAAAGCTAGACATTGTCTCGTTGCTTTATATGATCAATGTATGGCTATCAATGCTCTGGACTCAATTTAAAACGAAAAATAAAGTTGGAACAGATTTAAGACATCATGACAGAACTTAAAACTACAACACATTGCACATGACTATGACAAAACTGGAAAATGAAATTCAAGTTGGAATTGAACTCAAACAAATGATTTTCACTGATTAAAATGATTGACAAACACTAATGAATAGTAAAATCACACGAACGTCCACAACAAACACAAAATTAATTAAGCCAGAAAAATTTCAAATAGTGATAAACATATGGACTTCACAACACGTAAGTGAAAAAAGTGAAAAGAAGAGTGGTTTAGCTCCTGAAGACAAGTATGGATGTGCTGGCTATTGATGCCAAATGATGGAAGCAACTCCACTCTTCAAGATGGAGCTCTCCACGATTCAAAATTGATGCAACATAATGAATTGGTGAAGGAAGATAGAGGTGCACGCTAAGTGTTTGTGAAATGCATCCTTTGGCTCACCAAGCTTCTTTGGGTGATTGCCCATGGTCTCAACCTTTAATTAAGACCTACAAAACAATGCAAATGTATTTAGCAAAGTGAATCTTTCTAAGACATAGATAGGGAAAGTGCTTTTTGTTAAAAGTCTTTATTCCACATCCCTTTCTTAACTTTAGTATAAGTTGATACTTCTTTGGATGGAAGTCTTTAGAGGAGTTCCCATCACATGATGTCACGATGGCTCTCCTTGTGTGTAGCAGATGATGGAGAAATTGAGTTACCCTAAAGAATGATGGCGCTTCCAAAGTGGGTAAGGTTGTTGATCGTCTTCATGGCTTGGATCGGTGGTAAGGGTGGCGGCTGACCGGAAACTTGTTGGCCGTAGCGGTGGCCATGAAGGATCTATCGAGAAAGGGATGAGAAGCTGCCTTTCTCTTTTGATTGAGTAACAGGAACCCTAAAAGATTTGGGCTTGGATCTTTTTGCTTATTTCTATATTCTTTTGTTTTATTAATTTATTTTATTCAGGTTTAATCTTTTGCTTTTCATTTGTAAATTATACGTAATTTGAGCTTTTTGTGCCACGTGCTTAACAATTGCACAGTCACCATGTCACAACAAATTTAACGTCGTCTAGTCCAACTAACGACAAGGTTCAATCTTACAAGAACATGAAGCTAATTGAGATAAAAATAATACGAGAATTTATTTGAGACGATGATGAAAAAAAACTCAGAAATGATTAAACCTAAAAAATATTTTGTATAATATTGCTTAATAATATATCCGTTATAGCTCAAAATTTGTTAACTCATTTATATTTCTTCCAACTTCTCATTTATTGTACTTGACAGATTTGGACTAGTATAAAACTAGTTATAAAAAATTATTTTTACCAAAGTGATATAGTGAATCTTTTACTTAAAAAAAATTGACATGCATAATTTTAATAATTATTATTATAATGGATTATGACAATATATAATTTATTACTAAATTTTAACAAAATACTATTATATTAAATATTAAATATAAAATTTAAACTATATTTACAAATTCATAAATATTAAAGTATAAATAAGAGTTGAGTAAAATATTGATAAAGTATCAATCAACTTACGTACCCAGATACAATTATCCATTTTATTATTTATTTAATATTCACATTTAACTAATTCAATAAAACCGTATGCTCAAGTATATTTCGGATTTATTGAGTTTGCATTTGATAGTTTTCTTTTTGGCACTAGCCAGGAGTCGAGAGAGAGCCTTCATTTCAAAGGTTGATTAACTTCTATGATTTTTGTATAATAATGATCGTTAAAAATTACAACTAAGCATACAAAACAAACGAAATATAGTAAATTAAATTGTATTTTTGAAATTTTCTAAGCCGACGTTAAAATTTCTGTTTTTCGGACTTGTATAATGAATTTTCTTGTCATGATGTAGATACTGTTTAAAAAATATATTTCAACAACTAAGCGTAACTTGTACGTTGGAGAAAGAAGAAGTAGTATAAAAGAGGTGTTATGGTTGTGTTATGGTTCATTGCAGCATTAATAAAATTGGTAAATACGATAAGGAAGATGGCATACTGTTCTAGGACGGTAGTTTTATTCCTTATACTACTCACCGTCTTCACCCCTTCATCACTTGCTGAGTTCAGCAGTGATGCTTCATCTCTGCAATATACAAGCCCTCCACGAGCAATGAATCAGCATGAGCCTGTCATCCCTGTCCCGCGGTTTAACAGGGGCCCTATTCGTCGTAGGCCGCCACCAACACGCAGACCTCTAAACCACTATGCTCCGTAGGCCTACCCTACCACTGTTTTCTTCCATAAACAATCTTCTCATCTTCTCATACAAATAAACATCTTCACTTTCTTATTTCTGTTCTAAGGAAATTATAAGTATTTAAGTTCTCTTCTATAAACATCTTATATTTAATTTTTGCAACCTTTGATGATGTGTACTATTTAAGTTCTTTTTATTTATGAGAAGCTTTTTATCAAGAGAAGGCTTCCTTCCATACCAAACTAACCAAACTAATTACCAACTTTCTGTAAAAATATAATAAAGTGATAATCAATTTATAAATTAGTAACTTTTGGTTAATAGTAATGTGCTGATGGCTTTAATACCCGATTAAATCAGTAAGTTAAACACCGATATAATAAAGAAGTTTAATGTTAATTAAGTGAGTATCTTTAAATACATGGAAAGAGACCGTTAATAACAAAACCAATGACTTATTATTCACTTGAGTGCTTTATTCATTTCTCTAATTTATGTGTTTGACTCACTAATCTCACAATGGTAGGTCCACTTATCCATGTTAACTCCAAGTTGTGAATTGCCTTACAATTCTTTTAAGTACTAAGGTTTTCAAAGCTTTCCTTCTTTCACTTCCAAAATTTTTAAAACATGTTGATAATTTTGATACATCGTGGTTGATGCTATCAAATTATTATTATTTAATCAAGATAATTTCAGTTACTAATTAAAGTTAAGTTAATTTTAAGTCGTATTTTAATAAATACAGAATTAATTTTTGAATTGATTTTTATGAAAT
Organism: Vigna umbellata; assembly: GCF_029865625.1. Taxonomy (NCBI): domain Eukaryota; kingdom Viridiplantae; phylum Streptophyta; class Magnoliopsida; order Fabales; family Fabaceae; genus Vigna; species Vigna umbellata. The sequence goes on along the minus strand of NC_142174.1, from coordinate 7,695,719 downwards.
ACTACGTGAAAGGTAAAACACATGCTAAAAATGGAAGATAAAAGTAAAAATATTTAATCTAGTAAATTAATATTCAAGAATAAAAAATGTGAATTTGATAAATAATAAATTAACAAAACTTTAAAACAATTTTAGTAAAACCTACTAATTCTAGTAATTTTCTTGACTATATAGGTTTGAATCGTAAAATCTTCTGTTTAGGCAATATATTTCCTTTTACCTTGTATTTTAATTTATTTGCGTTGTAACTCACTTGTAAGTTGTATGTGGTGATTGTGTATAACATCATCTAATTTTGTGTTTCTAAGAGCTTTCTTTAAGAGTTTGCTTAGATTTTAAGATTAAAATTATGTAGGTACACTTATAATCTGAAATTTTTTATCTTTAGTTAAATTTCTAACTAAAATTGCTAGAAAAACTAAATGTAAATTCTTTTGAATCAAACCACGTTTGTGTATTGGTTTTCTTCTTGATCTGAATATCTTTTCTTTCATTCTTGGTGATTGAATTGGACTTCAATAATGTATCACACAACACTAATCTTATTAAATGATTCATAAAATTTTTTGAAACTTTGAAAAAAATAATTTTAATTGAAAAGCAATTCACTCCTTTTTTATTTGTATATTGGCTATGCTCTTTTTTTAAAACTGATTAATCATGAATCATACTACATAAAAAAATCCTAATCTCTTTTTTTCTCGAACATTTACAAACTAATTTATTATTACATACATACCAAATAAAAATGAATTACATTTTCTTTCTTTCTTAAGGAATATATTTCTTTTAAAACCCCAAAATTTTTAATTTTCTATTATTTATTTTATCTAAAACACAAAAATTTAAATTCAAATTATATTAGGAAACCAACTATATTATTTTCTTCATTCTTTCAAATAAATTATCATTTATTCTTTAATTTTAATTAATTATTTCAGAATATCTGATAACAAATTTATTTCATTTTGTTTCTTTAAATCCTTTCGATATTTTAATCAAACAATTATAACAGAGTAACAATAAACATCTGCAAAATTTTAAAATTTATTTCAAATTTTACATTTAAAATTATTTAAATTTCCTCCAAAATCAAATTATTCTGAATTTTTAAATCTGTTTTCTCTTTCAAATAAAATAAAATTTATTCTCCGTAATCTTAACTTTTTTAAATTCTTTTCTTACCAAGAAAAAAATTATTTATATTTTTGTTAATAATTTTCAATTTAATTTCTATAGCTTCATTTCATTTTAAACACAGATCTAAAAATTACAATGTATATTTTTAGTCATTTTATATTTGTTTTGCATCTTTTAAAATATTTTCAATATTCTGTTTCTCCAATAATTATATCAATAACAATAAAAATTCAAAAATATTTTTATTTTTTTAATTTTAATTGTTTTTTAAAATTGTTTTGTTTAAAACCAAGTTATATTTCACCTTATTTAGCTTTTTAATTTCTCTTCTATATTAAACTGTAAAACTCCAGAAAATGGTGTTTTAGAAGTGGTGGTAGTCTAAAAATAGTGAGACTCGATTATTTTAATAGTAAACGGTTTTATTATAAATAGTTTTGTTATAAACGAGTTTCATTATTTTAAAACGTACCATCTCTCTAGAAATCACTTTTCTAGAGTTCTCTACCTTCTCTCTAAGAGTTCTTGATCTCAAGTAATTTATTTGACGATTAGGAGGTGCCTAGACGATCACGTCGTCAAGGTCTACAACCTCAATCGATCAATTCGTTGTTTAGAGCAAGTAAGTCAAAAACCCTTTTCTTTAATATTCTAGGGTTCTTGATCATGCACGACGTTTCTATTTTGCATGGATCAAGACTCTCTCTTCTTTGTTTCTTGGCCATTTCTAGTTATAAGGTTGGTCTGCATTCATCAATCGGTGATTTGTAGGTATTCTAGAAGTTCCTTATGCCATAAATTTGTGGAGCGTTTAGAGGTTTTGGAGCTGTTTAGTCGAGGTAAGGAAATTTAGTTAATTGTTTCTAAAATTAAAGGTGTGTGAGTATTAAACTATTTGAATGTGAATATTGATTTGTATTAGTAATTGTTGAGGTATGGTGGTGAAATTAATGAACTTTGTGATGATGAATAATTGAAATTTATGTTGAATCTGTATGGATGTGTTATTATTGTTGTATGTGATGTTGATGAAGTGAAACTAGATGATTAAATTATTGGAAGAAACAATTAGTATTAGTTATAGGTTACTTTGGTCTAAAATGGAGGTTTAATGTAGTGAAATGGGGGAAAAAGGGTCACTGAAGTGATTTGGTGAAGTTGGGATTGTGTATGAGTTAGTTTGGGTGTATTTAATCCTTGATAATGTTAGAGAATTGAGTTAGGAGGGTGTGGTGGTAATGAGGTAGAATTCTACTTGTGTTAGAACTCAATTTTAAGGAAGTGAGGTAGTGAAAACTTGAGTTTGGAGTTTTGTGTGCAAATGGTCAGTTTGATTAGGCTTGATAAGTCTTTTGGGACTTGTTAGAGTCCCTAGGTTGCTTAGAGTTGTACCACAAATGGTAGAATTCAATTTGGGTCTCTAAGTTGAGTTTTGTGCGAGTTTTGGGGCTAGATGTGGAGTCTACTTGTTTAGATTGAGGTTAGTGTTTAGATAACATTGGTTAAGTATAATTAGGTATATAAAACAATTTAGGAGAGTTTGAAGTTGGGAAAAATAGTTTGAATTGGTAAATTTGGTGTAGGTTGCGTAGTTTTGCAGATTTGGTGCTATAGAATTATGCAAACTCGCTGATCGAATGGATTCGCTCAGCGAATAGTTGTAGAGGTGGGTTTCTGTCTAAGAACTTTAGCTCAGCGAGAGTATGCGCTCAGCGAATGGTTGAGGTTTGGGAGCACTGTCAATTTTATTCACTCAGCGAATGGTGGAGGTTTGGGAGCACTATCAGTTTTATTCGCTCAACGAATGGTTCAGGTTTCAGTTTACTCTTTAATTCTTTGTTTTAGTTTGATTTAAATGAAGTTTTGGGATCCATTGTGAAGCATGTATGAATGTGTATTAAGTTATATGATTGATCATGTCATGAGTTATATCCCAAAATGAAAGTATGTGGTTTAAAAGTATGGTTGATGGACGTAATTTCATGATCCTCATGGAGAGGTTACATGGTGGTGCCTTATGTTGTGGTTCAAGTGAAAGTAAGTTCCAAAGTGAATCTTCTTGGTGAGGTTCAAGTATGTTTAGAATGAATGTAGGAGCTTAGTCTTGGGGGTTATCCTGAAACTCCAATGGTCTTTCATTATCATGTAGAGAGGATTGGACCATGTCGTGAGGAATAGCAGGAGGTCCTAGTCTTGGAGGCTACCAGTATGCGCCAAGGCCCAGAACAGACTAACCTCGTGAGTGTGGTAGGGTGAAATCCATTGGCAACGACTTTGCAAAGTAGTAGAAGTCACCATGAGTGCACAACCCGCCATAGCTCGACAATCATTCTAAGTCCGCACAATCCATTCATAATAAGTGTCATGCATAAAGTATTTGATGATTTTGTAGTGATATGTTTGTTGTATGCAACATGTTTTAAATGAGTTTATATATATATATATATATATATATATATATATATTGTTCCTGAATTGTAAACTAGCTTATCCTTGGATTTTTGTGGTTTGTCTTTGTTTGTTGTTTCTTTATTGCGATGATCACCTTAATGGTGTGAGCTTAGGGATATAATCTTTCAGTTGACTCAGCGGGAGGTTGGGAGTGAAGCTCGCAGTATAGGTTGTACTTTTACTCTTCAGGTGAAGAATTTTATCTTTCCAAAAAAAAATATCTAGTTCTTTTATATCATTATTAATGTAAGGTTTATTTTAGTAGTTTTATATTACTAAATTAGGATGTTACATTAATGATATCAAAGAAGTTCGTCCTTAGGAGGACCTACGGATTGTGGGTTTGTCGTGTCTTCACTGTGAAGAATTGAGTCTAAATGGTATGCTTTACCATTTCCTACAAGTCTAGATAGTAGAGTTGTGTATCTAAGTAGAAGTTTCGAAAACAAAAATTGTCTTGATAGAAGTAATGAGGGTGCACACTCATGACTTTTACTAGAGATGATTTTCCTTTCTTAATTCTGAAGGTTTGGGGGAAAGAAAAAGTTGGGGTTCTAGTGTTGTTGTCTTTAGTAATTTTTGTCTTATTCTTGTTTTTGTGGTAGTGTATTGTGCTCTATAGTGTTAGGAGTTAGGATACCAGAATTTAGGTTCCAAAGGACGAGTGAAGATATTGGAGTTTAGAATTAATGTTTTTGGGTGAAGAAGTTTTCAAAAACAGAATCAGAAGATCAACTATTGTACGTTTCCCAAGAAGAGTTGAGTTCAAAGGCTAAAATATGAGGAGCTTTGGGTAAGCATTGGTGTAGCAAGGTTTGAGAAATTAGTTTAGTTTTATGTATCAGTAACGTCAGAGGTCAGAAGAAACAAAAGTGTTGGTGAGTAACAGAGTAGCATTGGGTGAGATTGGCAACATGGTTCGGAGTATCAACAAAGTTTGAGATCTGAATAGGAAAAGTGATGGATGGTTTAAAGCTTGAGTTAAGAAAGGAATACGAATTTTAAAGTGGACCAAAGGGAATCAATATCTAGAAAAGAAGTAGAAGAAGAAGAGTTTGAGAAGCAGTTGTGTAGGGCTAAGATTCCAAGTTGAGAGAATATGAGGTCTTTGAAGAAGAATAAAGTATTGTAAGGGTCTTAAGTTAAGTAAATAATTATAAGGAGATGGTTAGGTTTTATCAGTAAGGGGATGCATCAGAGTCAAGTTTAGAATGATGTTTAAAGAATAGTAGTTTGCATAAAAGAAAGGTTTGACCCTAGAGTGAGTTGAAAGATTTCAAGTATTGAAGGAAGGAGTACATCAGAATGTCAATTTGGTAGAAAAAGGTAAGGTTAGAGAATTAAGAGTACGTTGAGCGAAGAAAGTAGAAGAAAGGTCTTAGAATACATGACAAAGGGTGGTTACCGTATAAGTTGCTAAAGAAGGTATTAAGATGATTAGAGAGTTGAGAAGTTCAAGGATATGAAGTTGCAGATTAAATTGAAGTCGGTTTTCATCAGGTATGGTTTATGGTGGGTTAAGTTTGATCAAGAGAGAAGTAGTTCTTGGATGTAGGATTATAGAAGACAGTAAGAATGTGAGATTCAAAGCGGGTCAGAAAGTTTGCTTGAGGGGTAATGGTACTCTATGGTTCAGAGGTTTAGAGGCAAGCTTTGTGTTTCTAAGGTTTCGAGTTGAAGAGGTAATTCTTCAAGAAAGTTTGAGAGTATGTTGACAATGTTCCTTATGGTAGGGGGTTCCATGAAGATTTCTATGGTTATGTGCATTTGACGAGGTTATCACAGGGCTCAAGTTGGAGGTTTGTGTGAAATAATTTTTTTGCATGTTTGAAGCTTGACCTTATGAGAGAATGGGTTGTTTATAAGCCATGTCTTAAGGGAGTTTTAGTTTTCCAGAGGTGTTCCTTGTTTTGAGAGAAGGAAAACAATGGTGATGCATTAAGGGTGGATTAAGATATAGTGGAGAATCAGGGAAGTTTGGCAAATGCAAGTGAAGGAAATATGAAGTTGTTTCTTTGTTTTAAGATAGGAGTGTGATCACAAGGATGATTTGGTTGTGTTCCAATTTTTTTCTTGGTGGTTTTTGATCTTCAAGAAAAGTGTAGTGTTTCAAGAAGAATAATCAGTGGTTATACATCAGGCGTCGATCAAGTCAGAAAATGAAGACAAGTGTGGAAATGAAGAGTAGTTTTGTTTTATGTAAGAGTTTTTGGTTGGTGTTCTGAAGCAGGTACTAGAATTTCCACATTAGAGTGGTAGGGTTCACTATTACATTGGTGACTAAAGTAGAACCAATGTTAATAGTTCATAATGGGATAATTCTTGTTAAGTGTAAGGAGTGCAAGAGGCAATTGGTGGAATGGTTAAAGCAATATTCTTTCGACTCAGGGTAATCATAGGAAGAACTACAAGGTTGAAGAATCTCATAAGAGAAGTAGAGGGCAGGTTGAAACAATTTGGTATAAGTCTTAATAGTCAGAAATGAGTTTGAGCACGTACGCTTTCGAGGAGTATAAACAATGTTGAGGAAATGAAATGACAAGGTTATCGAGGAAGAGAAGAGTTCTCAGGATTGTTGCAAGATTATAGAAGTTTCGAAGAAGGTTTTTCAAGGGTGATCAGTTTCTAGTTACAATTGTGATGAAGGAAGTGTTCTTTTCAGTAAGTTAGTGAGTAAGGAAGTATGTGGATCAGAGTAGCGCAACAGATCTTAGTGGGCTTGTTCTTATCAGTACAAAGTGTGTATGAAGCGTTTTCAAGGTCAGGTGTTGGTGGTTTATGAATGATAGGCTTCTTTAAAACAGGAGTGATGTCGTTATCTGAGACTAAGTTGGGAGTGTTTACTAATCTTTAAAAGCTAGAAATAGGGTTATGCATGGGATAATAGACGTGAGAGAGAAGGAATGAAGTGAGTCTACAATTTCCAGTGGTAGTGTCAACTTTGAGGTGATAAAGTGATGTAGGACGTTGAGCAAAAAAATGAGTAAATGGATGGAGTAAGAGATGGTTTCAAGTGGTAATGTTAATTTTGAGGTGAAGAAGGGTCAACAGATGGTTTGATCTAAGAAGAGATTCAAGTTCTTGGTTTGATAAGGATTGAGTAAGAGATGGTTGAAGAGTATGAAGACTGTGGTCTAAGGTGAAGTTGTAAAGAGATTTCATTATTATAGTTAAAGTACTATAACCAGTGGATTTCTCAAAATGGTTGAGAAAGTGCAATTTGGACAATCCTATGTTGAGATGTATCATAAGTTGGTTTGGTACTGATCAAGCTAGTGATTTCAAGTCAAGGAGGATACATATCTAAGTATGATTACAGGCTAGTGGGTCAAGAAATGCATATGATTCAGATTGATAAGTTGAAGGAGTGAAGATGGAGTGTTCACTTTGTTTTGTAGTTGCAACGGAAAAGAGTTTTACTTTGGTTTGGTAATGAGATAGTATAGTTGGAAACTGCTACCCAAGAGTGGAGATCAATAAAGTAATGTTTAGAGTCCAAGTTTGTGGCTCAGACGAGAACAATAGTCCCTTAGAAAGTCTTTTTGACAAAGGGTTTTGGGTAAGCGTATTTTGTTAAGATGAATGACAATACGAAAAGAGTTATTCAAATGTATCCGCTGGAGGGGGAGTGTACCAATATGGAAGGGACTCACTCTTAAAGAAAGAAATTGTAAGAATTTCAATTGAGTCTAAGTCCACATTTGGTAGAATTGAGAAAGTAGAGCATTATATAAGGTTGAAGATCTATTCATCAATTGCCTTAAGATTTTGGGTAGAGAGTGATGCCAATTCCTTATCTGGTTAGGCTTAGATCTCATTGATATTGTATCTCCCCAGTGAACCTATAAACCCAAATTTTCATGGCTTTTGATGTTTTTACTTGTGATAGCTTTAGTTTATATTAGTTCATACAAATTTGAAAATGAGTTATGGATATATGAAATGTCAAAACTATGCTTCGTTTACAGGTTTTTTTGCTTTTCAATTTTGGTAAAATTCTAAAAATGATTCATTTATTAAAAAGAAACAAAATAGGGACATTTGGAAGTGCATTTTTTTATGTCATTTGACTCATTTAACGTCAGAAATGGTCATTTTTAGACATTAGTTGAAGTTGAAAATGGTCATTTTTCGACGTCAATTAACGTCTAAAAAGGGTAATTTTTGACATTAATCAAGGTCTCTTACTATGATGTCGATATTTTTGTGGATGTTAAAAGGTCGAAAATAACCAACATCAAAGTCCTTTTTTGCACCAGTGACATCTTGATATATAGCAAAAACACTTGATTCACACTTGAAGTACTTAAGAGAAGTTTTAAAAATGCTTAGGAAGGAGAAACTATATGCCAATATGGAAAAATGCATTTTTTTTGTACAAATGAAGTTGTTTTCCAAGGGTTTGTAGTTAGCTTTAAAGGAGTGCAAGTTGATGAAGAAAAATTCAAGGCCAATAGGGATTGACCTACCCCTAAGAATGTAAGTAAGGTAAGAAGTTTTCATGGTTTGACTAATTTCTATAGGAGGTTTTTCAAGGATTTTAGCACCATAGCATCCCCTTAAATGAAATTATTAAGAAAGATGTGGGGTTTAAGTGGGGAAAGGAACAACAAGAGGCTTTTGATAGTCTCAAACACAAACTCACACATGCACATGTCTTAGCTTTACCAAATTTTGAAAAATCTTTTAAGATAGAGTGTGATGCTTTAAATCCTGGCATACGAGGTATTCTCTTGCAATAAGGGCATCCTATAGCCTATTCTAGTGAAATTTTGAAAGGGGAAGTGGGAAATTATTCGACTATGACAAAGAGCTATATGCCCTAGTGAGCGCCTCAAACGCTTGGCAACATTATTTGTTTCCTAAGGAATTTTGTAATTCATAGTGATCATGAGTTCCTTAAATACATTAAAAGTCAAGGCAAACTCAATAAGAGACATGCCAAATGGGTAGAATTTTTGAATAATTTCCTTATATTATCAAGTATAAATAAGCCAAAGCAAACGTTGTAAGAGATGCCTTACCTAGGAGACATGCCTTATCTAGGAGACATGCCTTATTGTCCATGGTTAAAACTAAAGTTCTTGGTTTTGAAATTCTTAAGGAATTGTACGATGATGATCATGAATTTAGTAAAATTTATAAAGATTGTGAAAAAGGAGCTTTTAATGATTTTTATAAGCAAAATAAATTTCTTTTTATGAGGACTAAGTTGTGCGTGCCTAAAAGGGTCAATGAGAGAATTATTTGTCAAAAAAGCTCATGAAGGAGGATTAATGGGACATATTGGGATTCAAAAGACATTCGATATATTACATGATCATTTCTGTTGACCTTACATGAAACATGATGTGTTTTCCTTTTTTAATAGATGTAATACTTGTAAGCGTGCTAAGTCTAAATTTATGCATCATGGAATATTTATGTCATTACCTATTCTTGACTCTCCTTAGATTGATAATTCTATGGACTTTATTTTAGGACTTTCACAGTCCAAAGAAGAAAAAGATTTTTTTTTTGCTGTGGTAGACAAGTTCTCAAAGATAACTCAGTTTATTCCCTGCCATAAAAGTGATGATGTTAATCATGTGGCCAATTTATTTTTCAAGGAAGTGGTGAGACTACATGGTATTCCAAGGAGCATTGTGTCAGATAGAGATGTAAAATTTGTTAGATATTTTTGGAAGGTGTTGTAGGGCAAGTTAAGTACAAAAATTCTCTTCTCTACAATGTTTCATCCCTAAACAGATGGACAAACCAAAGTGGTAAATTGAACTCTTTTTCAACTCCTTAGATTCTTTCTAAATAAAAATTTGAAAACTTGGGAGGAATGGATACCTCATGTGGAATTTTCTTATAATAGGGTAGTTCATTCTACTACTTGTATGTCTCCATTTGAGGTAGTATATGGTTTTAACCCTCTAACTTAGATTTTTTTGTCTTTGCCTAATATTGATTCTATGACTAATAAAGATGGTCTTGCCAAAGCTACTTTTGTTAGGAACATGCATAAGGAAGTGGGGGGCACAAATTGAAAGAAAAAAATGGAGAAATTGGATTCTAAGGCTAACTAAGGGAAGAAGAAGATGAAGTTTGAGCCTGGAGATTAGGCGTAGGTACACCTTAGAAAGGAGAGGTTTCCTTCCAAAAGGAAATCTAAGCTCCTACCTAGAGGAGACAAACCTTTTCATGTTCTTAAGAAAATTAATGATAATGCTTACATTGTTGATCTACCTAATGATTGTGGAATAAGCTCTAATTTCAACATTAATGACTTGTTTCCATTTGATGTAGGTACTAATTTGGTGAAAAGTTCACTTTAAGAAGGAGGGAATCATAGACAACTATCTCTTGATCCCTATAGAAAAAGAACTTGAGAAAGAGCCTTTGCAATTCAAAGGACCTATGACAAGGTCAAGGAGAGCAAATATTTGGAAGAACAAATCTCTTCTAGGCTCATGAAGCTCCATGAATATTCGAATTCAAGGAAAATGAAGATCATGACATGGAGCATAATTATACAATAGTTTAGGCAATTAAAAATATTTATAATTTTCTTTTAATTACAAACATTTTATTTCTATTTTTTTTTAATTTTTGAGTTATTTTTGGGTCCAATGTCTTCGGGTTTTCTTTTAGGGTTTCTTAGGTACCTTAAACATTTGTGCCTATATATAGGGCCACCAAATACATATGTAGAAACTTTTGAGTCATAATATATGCATTTACATTTTTTAGAGAAGATTATCTTGGTTCTTAGATTAGAACTTTGATTTTTATAAAAGATTATAATCTTGGGGCGTCCACATCTCTGTCTTATTCCGTATTCTTCTCTGATTTATTTTTATTGTACCTTTTGAGGATTCAAATTCAGAAAGGATCGTACTCTTTCCTGGACAAAATTGTATCAAGTAATATATACTAATTAAATATACTTATTTTAAAATGTGTTATGGTTAACAAACTTCATTCTACTTATATATATATATATATATATATATATATATATATATATATATATATATATATATATATATATATTACAGCTAACTTTTAATGTTGATACATCTAGCAAGACTTATGTATTAAGGGTGGCAGATAAATTTTTTAGAAATTTTAGAACTAGCTTGGTCAATATGTATCTAAAGAATGATAATCGAAATTAGTTAGAGAATCTTCCTACTCATCCTTTTGAGATGTATGCATCAATTATTAGTGAGGATATTTAGAAAGAGTTAATTGCAAAATGTATGGATAAAAGTTTCAAGGTAATCTATAATATCCAAATACAATATACTTATCCTTTAATTCGTGTACACATGATTTGTTTACTATCTTTCTTTTTAGGAAAAAAAGCCTAAAATAAGGAAATAACATCAAACTCTAAGTATCCTTATAGGGGCTCGTGTAAAGGGTATGCGCACCTAGAACAAGAAATGGTAAGTCAATATATAAATAAATACACAACATACAAGTTACTAATATTGATTTCTAACTATATTGATTATTTTTCACACAAAAATAAATAAAGGAATTGGATCAAATGTTAGTAACATTCGTCGTCAAGAATTGTAGAATGTGAACAAGGGTGAGGAAATTGAAAAAAAAGATGTTCAACAAGTTTGGAAGAAATGTGTAAGTAATATCTTTTCATATTATATTTATGTGTGTGAAATGAGAATAAGTGTGATATGTTTCATTATTATTTACTTTAGGTGATATTGTCACAAACTATACATTCAAAAAGAGATGAATAATGTTCACACAGACATTCTACCTCAAGTTTTATGTCTCCCAGAGTATCTACGTCATGTTAGGGCAACATGATTTGGAGTTGATCACAAAGATTATTTGTCGCTTAAAAAGCATTATACACAACAAGAGCATTGTTAGAAAAGTAGCCCCTATATCTCAAGTAGAGGGGCGTGAATTGGATTTTAAAAGCTTTTTAAATCTTTAAAGAATCTTGAATCTTGAAATCACTAATCAAAGGTGTTTGAATCAATCAAGTAAAGAAATATAAAGAAAGACTAAAACACACAAAGATTTATACTGGTTCATCTTTTTCCAAGCGTACATCCAGTCTTACATCAACGACTTTAGTTGGGGGGTAATCCACTAATCAATATTTGAGTTCAAGAATACAATGATACACACTCAATTATTATCCTCACCACACACAAATGTTAATACAACTAGTACAAGAGAGGATACACTCACTCACAATTAATATAAGAAATGATACACTCAATCTCTACCAATACAAGAGAGGATACACTTACTCTTACACTTGGCCTACCTAGCACAAGTATCAAATCATACACAAAGTATAAGAACCTGATAAGATTACACTCAATTAGTGCAGAAATATCAGAAAAAATAAGCTATGATGAGTCTTGATGGGTTTCTTAATTTATTTTTCACCAATGTATCTTCAAAACCTCCAAGAACACTTCTTGAGAATGCCTGTACTCAAAACTCAGAGAGAAGGTTAGTATATGCCAATTAAAACATTAAAGAGTCAGGTCTCCAATCTAATTTATATAGAAAATCAGATCTTGTCATAGTTTAATCGATTAGGTTTATAACGTAGTTGATTATGCTTTTCTTTCTGTTTTAATCGATTAGATCACTTATATAATCGATTATTTTGACAATTATGCTTAAATTGCTTCTATAAACTAACCTAATGTATTAGGTTACTAGCATAATGGATTAGACCATTGTTTTCTATTTTAATTGATTATGCTACTTATGTAATCGATTAAAATAACACTATACCTTGTTTCACTTTCATTCTCCTTGTCTAATAGATTATACTATCTGCATAAAAAATTACACCTATATCTTTGTTTTAATCGATTATGCAATTTATGTAATCGATTATAATAGAAATTTTCGCTCTATTTTCGCTTTCTATGTGTACTGATTTATTTTAATGGATTAGATTACTTATGTAATAGATTAATACTACTAGAAACATATATTCTTGATATGTTTAGGCCTATTTCATTTGTCCACACATGATCTATAGATTTAACACAAATGTGTTTAATCTTTTAAACATTTATTCAACAATTATGTTGTGCAAGAATGATTTGAACATTTTCTATTCATTGTTAACCACTCATCATCAAAAACCAATATGTTTGGAGTCTAATGCTCTCCTTATCAACAAGAATGATACATTGACTGCTAAAATAAAAGACATGACTGAAAGAATAGCACAAATGAAGAATGACATTATTTCACTTCGAGAAAATGGAACGACAAATAATATAGCACAAACTGATAATGGTGTCAACAGTGGCCATGCGAGTTACACAATTTCATCAAATAGTTTACTCATGGTAACTAACATATCTACATTAGCTTCAATATTAGTTTAAGTTGGTTAATTTAAACTTTTATAAATCTCCACATTTATTCACATTGGAGATTCTCTTATAATTATATTTTACAGTGTATCTAGTATCAAGTTGTAAATTGTTTGTATCATCACCATTACTTTGCTTAGTTGCCCATGGGAAATTGCATAATATTAAAAGTGATACACTACATGGTAGATCTCTACCTAATGAACATGTAAAAGTTAGTGTAGATATTACTCTAGAGCCAAATGTTCCTTTCATGTACCTAATGTTGATGATGACATCATGACAATAAGACAAGCAATAGGTACATTTGTGGCATGGCCAAGCAATAGGTACATTATTTCAGGAATTCTTGCAATCCAATGGCATTTTATCTCAAAGGTCATGCCCATCAACCCCCCAACAAAACGGGGTAGCTGAACAGAAAAATCGCCATTTACTAGATGTTGTCCGCACCCTTTTGCTCGAGTCGCATGTGCCATCACGATTTTGGTGTGAAGCCCTTTCCACTGTTGTTCATCTTATAAACAGATTGTCATCTCCTTCTATAAGTAATGCATCTCCTTTCACTCGATAATTTGGTCACCCACCCGATTACTCCACTCTTCATATCTTCGGTTGTGCATGTTATGTCCATCTTCCTCCACACAACACACCAAGCTCACTGCACAATCTGTTGAATGTGCTTTTATTGGCTATTATCCTCATCAAAAGGGATTTCTATGTTATGATCCTAACCTTCATCGGATTCGGATCTCTCGAAATGTCATTTTTCTAGAAAGTGTATATTTTTTTGCAAACCATCATGACTCATTCCCTTCTCCAATTTCTGTTTTGCCATTGTTTTCTAATTCTTCTGCAGGTCACTCATCATCTAGACCTCTATTGACCTATCAAAGGCGAAATACTACCACTCACCATCACGTGCCATAATCACATGGACCCCTTCAAGATAGATCCTTAGATGTTGATCCAGTACAAGCTCTAGAACCAGAACCAGCTCCTTTACGACACAGTTCACGCATTGGTAAGCCCCCAGAAAGGTATATCTGTTCCATGACAACAACATTATCATTTATTCCTATTCCTTCTTCTTATAAACAGGTAATGAAGAATGAATGTTGGCAAAATGCTATTGAAAGCGAACTTATCGCCTTGGAGGAAAATCAAACATGGGATATAGTGCCATGTCCTCCATCTGTTAAATCCTTAGGCAGCAAGTTTGTGTTCTCTATAAAGCTGCGTTCAGATGGCTCCATAGACCGTTACAAGGAGCGGCTGGTTGTGCTTGGAAATAAGCAAGAGTATGGCCTAGACTATGATGAGACTTTTGCTCAAGTTGCCAAGATGACAACTATGCGCACTATCCTTGCTCTTGCTGCATCCAAATCTTGGCCATTACATCAAATGGATGTCAAAAATGCATTCCTCCATGGTGACCTTAAGGAGGAAGTTTACATCACACTTCCTGGTGGTATGTCGACCCTCTCCTTGAATACTGTTTGCAAATTGAAACACTCTTTATATGGATTGAAGCAGGCCCCAAGAGTATGGTTTGAAAAGTTTCGCTATACTCTTCTTGGTTTTTCTTTCAATCAAAGTCAATATAGTCCATCACTTTTCCTTCAACGGACTCCTAAAGGCATCGGCGTACTTCTTGTATATGTGGATGACATTGTGGTCACTGGTTCTGATCAAGATGCTATTTCTAGAATCAAACAAATGTTGTATTCAAATTTTAACATGAAAGAGTTAGGTTATCTCAATTATTTCTTGGGTTTAGAGGGGCATTACCATCCTAAAGGCATTTTCGTAAACCAGCATAAATATATTCAAGATTTGGTCCAACTAGCGGGACTCACCAATGCTACCCTGTTGACACTCCAATGGAAGTTAATGTTAAATATAGGTTGATTGTCACTCTATCTGAGAAGCGTATGATCGTAGAGTCATCAATCTACCACATGTCTCAACATCCGTTCAAATAACTGACATTTTCACTAAATCGTTGCCACGCCAACGTCACAATTTTCATTCTTTTTACAAAAATGAAATGAAAATATGCTTATCAATCTGAAACATACAAAAGGAATGATCAGTGGTCTCTTCTCTGAATAAGAGGACAAAATCAACAACAACAATTTTCTCTATTCATAACTTTCTTCAATAATTTGTTCCTGTTAAATCATTTAGTACAATGTGAATGAGCTTCATTCTTTGTGGGCATTTTGTTCCACCCGCTATCAAACCACCCATTAATATTCTACTCTCACGCTCGAGATGTCTATACCTCGGTGTAAAGGGGGTGTGTTGGAAGTCCCACATCGACTAAAGATAAGACCAAATTATAATATATAAGTGGGGTGTAAACCTCACCATACAAGCCGGTTTTGTGGGGTTGAGTTAGGCTTAAAAACCACTTTCTAATATGATAGCGGGTGGAACAAAATGCCCACATAGATCTCACCATACAAGCCGATTTTGTGGGGGTTGAGTTAGACTTAACCTTAAAAACCACTTTCTAATATGGTATTAGAGCCACATCAACTAGAGATAAGACCAAATTATAATATATAAGTGGGGTGCAAACCTCACCATACAAGCCGGTTTTAGAAGGTGAAAAGTATATTCCGAAATATTGTTTTCAGTGACGAAAAATGTTTTTAGAATTATTTTTAAGAGCTGACTTTAGAAATCTATTTTCTGGACAATGACTCACCTCTTCCGGAACTCCTTTATGCAAAATAGTTTTTCTCTTTTGAAAAATATTTCCAAACAATGTAATAGTCAAAGTATCAAACAAGATAAACTATTTACTTCTAAAATTTAAAAACAAAATTTAATAACAATCAGAAGAAAAAAGATATAATACAATTTTTGAATCAAAAATCAGCCTCAACATCATCAATTATTTTGTTATTAAAGTGAAAAACAAATAAATAAATATAGTAAGAGCAACCAATTCAGTGTTGCAGTGATGTGTGTGGGTAAGAGAAAGGATATTCTTTCCATTTTTTTTTTCTCCCACTCTAATTCATCATGTAATAATAGGGTAAATAAATTTTATTTTCATTACGAGTAATATATTTGTATTATTTTACTTTTAGTCAAATAAGACTTCAATTTTATAATTTAGTTTATAAACTTTTTTTCTTAAAAGAAAGCAAATTTAAATTTTTTTTTGTTCAAAAAATATATGTCACGACTTTTCAGGTTAATATAACTTTACATAATTTTTAAATTTGATGATTAAATTTATTAGTATAAAATGTATACAAGTTGATCAGGTTTGATAGAACATATAATGACTTAAAAACAGTTTTTTTCTAAGCATAACAAAAAAAAAGACAACCCTGTCAAGGAATCATACAGCCAACCACCGATTACAATAAAATACAGTGTCAAACTCTAGTCAGGATAAATCATTAAATTGAGAACAATTCTGTCCCACCCAAACTACAACGACGGGTTGCTAAAATTCCATTTATAATAACCTAAAATAATAATATTTTAGTTATATTTATTTTCTTAAAATTAAATTTTAATATATATTATTATATTATTAAAGTGAGTTTTGAAAGTGGGAATAACTTTTGAAGGTGTAAAAACATAATTTTTCCTAAAACTAAATACACCGGCAGATTATAGTTTATAGCAAGGTTGAGCAATCGAGTGCCAAATCGGCTGTACCAAAACACAGCAAAATGACAAGTGCCCTTGAGTATTTTCTTTTCTTAGCCTCAATTTTTAATTTTAAATATTTAAAAATTTTCAACTGAGTTACTGTTTTCAATTGAGCCATTGTTATGAATATGAGAGGCTCAAATATAACAAAGGCTCTGAAAAAATTGTTTACAGAAAATATAAAATAGTAGGAAGAATATGAAAACGACAAATGTCACGAAAAGAAGGCTCGTACTCCAATCTATCAATCAATAATTATTGTCATAAATATATTCCAAAATACATAAAATAAACAAAACTTAGGGAAAAACATAAATGACAAGGCTAACAAATAGATTTCTAGCATGTTAATAAGTCCCTATTTTTAACATGTTGATAGTGAAACATAGGTTGCGCAATTCCATCAAAAGTGCAGTTTAAACTGTTTAGAGTCCAATATGTATCACGTGTAAACAATTCATACTAAAGATTCGATAAATCTAAATATCTCAAACAAGCACATTTAATCATATTCAGATTTATAAGAAAGAAAACGAAAACAGAAATACCAACCTCCAGCCATTGTTGTATACTTGCTTAAATTCTGGTTTCTGAACTCTTGCTCTTAAAACACGATGGTGATGTATATGAAGTAAAGAGTAGGCTTAGTGACCTGATATGAAATTTTCTGTAGTGCTCCAAAAAAACCATCACAGAGTATTTTTTTATAACGTTAGAAAAGATTGTTGTGGGAATAATGGCACACCCACACGTTTGAAAACGGTTTTTATTTAAAATGGACCACTTTCAGAATATTAACTACTTTTAAAATATTAACTGAAAAGGAAATAAAATAAATGGGATAAATATATTCTTAAAATGTAACCTCTTTTTTGTATAAGGCTAACATTCTCCCACTTGGTCCATTTTATTCAACCATCAAACGTAATAAGAGACAAAATATATGAATCATGGTGACAGTTCCTCTGATAATGAGTATTATCTCCCATGTATTACGATGTATTTAGTCTCACATCACAAGCTCTTAACTCTAATGAATAAACCATATGTCTATTCTAGGTCACAATTAAATGAGTTTTCTCAAAATAACTAATTATGTGCACAAATAATTGAGAAAACATTAAACTGAATAAGAGTTTTATCAAAATGAAAGTACTTACAATGATTGTCATATCATGGAACCAAGTCCCATTCGTGTTACATGATCCTTAAAATTCTTTGGTGGCATGCCTTTAGTTAAAGGATCAACAATCATCAACTCGGTGCTAACGTGCTCAATTACCACTTTCTTTTCTTTAACACGTTCTCTTATGGCTAGATATTTAATATCGATGTGTTTACTTCGACTTCAACTTTTATTATTCTTAGCCATAAAAACAGCAGCAGAGTTATCACAATACAACTTCAGTGGCCTAGCAATTGAGTCCACAACTCTAAGCCCAGATATAAAACTCTTCAACCATACACCATGTGAAGTAGCCTCAAAACAAGAAACAAACTCAGCCTCCATAGTAGAAGTAGCAGTCAAGGTCTGCTTTTTGCTACTCCAAGATACAGCTCAACAAGCTAGCATGAAAACATAGCCAGATGTAGATTTTCTGGTATCAACACAACCAGCAAAGTCTGAATCAGAGTAGCCTACCACTTCCAAATTATCAGTTCGTCTATACATGAGCATGAAATCTTTTGTTCCTTGAAGATATCTCATTATTTTCTTTGTAGCTTTCCAGTGGTCAACACCTGGATTAGTCTAATATCTTCCTAAAACTCCAACTGCAAATGCAATGTCAAGTCTAGTACAAACTTGAGCATACATAAGACTTCCGACAACTGAAGAATATGGAATATTTTTCATCTGTTCCCGCTCAAGATCATTTTTCGGGCATTAACTTAATTCAAGTTTGTCACCCTTTACAATGGGAGCTACACTTGGTGAACAATACTTCATGTTAAACCTCTCTAAAACTTTGTTGATATAGGTCTCTTGAGACAAACCCAAAATGCCTCGAGATCTTTCTCTATGGATCTTAATGCCAATGACATAAGATGCCTCTCCCATATCCTTCATGTCAAAGTTCTTTGAGAGAAATTGTTTCACTTCATATAGCAAACCCTTATCGTTGGTTGCAAGCAAAATATCATCCACGTATAGTACAAGGAAACAAATCTTACTCCCACTGACCTTTTGGTATATACATTGATCCATGACGTTTTCTTCAAAATCGAATGAAGTGATAACATCATGAAATTTTAGATACCATTGGCGGGAAGCTTGTTTTAATCCATAGATGGATTTATTAAGCTTACATACCAAGTGCTCATTGCCTTTAGAAGAGAATCCTTCAGGTTGTTTCATGTAAACCTCTTCCTCTAGATCACCATTAAGGAATGATGTTTTCACATCCATTTGATGTAACTCAAAATCAAAATGAGCTACTAATGCCATTATTACTCGGAAGGAATCTTTATTAGATATAGGAGAAAAGGTCTTTGTGTAGTCAATTCCTTCTCTTTGAGTGAATCCATTGGCAACAAGTCTTGCCTTATGTCTCTCAATGTTGCCTTTTGAGTCTTTCTTGGTTTTAAAGACCCATCTACATCCAATGGATTTTACACCATCAGGCAACTGAACGAGATCCCAGACTTTGTTGGATGCCATAGAATCCATCTCGTCTTTCATGGCATCATACCATAGTTTTGATTCTTTAGAACTCATGGCTTGTGAAAACGTTTCAGGATCATTTTCGGCTCCAATGTTGTAATCCGATTCTTGTAAATACACTTCATAATCACTAGAAACTGCTGGTCTTCTGATTCTAGTAGATCTTCTTAATGTTGTGTCAACATCTTGATGAGAAGCTTGTTGTTCAACTGGTTGTTCAACATTTACTTGTTGCTCCTCATCAACAACTTTATCTATATTATCATTCTCAGCAATTTGTGGAACTTCAATTATTGGCTGTCTAATTTGCTTTTGAACTAGAGGAGCGTGAATGACTACCAATCTTTCATTTGATTGATAGGTTTGAGCTTCATAATGATCTTTTTCAAGATCAACGTCTTGATTTAAATCACTCCCACTAATCAAATCATTTTCAAGAAACTTTGCATTTCTTGATTCCACAATCTTAGTGTTATGAGTTGGACAATAGAATCTATAACCTTTGGACCTTTCAGCATATCCAATGAAATACCCACTAATAGTCCTTGGGTCTAGTTTCTTCTCTTGTGGATTATAAATTCTCACTTCAGAAGGACATCCCCAAACTCGTACATGTCGTAAACTAGGTTTCCAACCTTTGAATAACTCAAAAGGTGTTTTTAAAACAGCCTTAGTTGGGACCCGATTTACTATATACACAGCCGTCTTAAGTGCTTCAGTCCACAAGAACTGAGGAAGTTTTGAATTACTCCTCATACTTCTCACCATATCCATCAAGGTTCGATTTCTTCTTTCTGCTACACCATTCTGATCTGGAGAGCCAGGCATGGTATATTGGGCAACAATCCCATGTTCTTGAAGAAATCTAGCAAACAGACCAGGTGTTTGTCCATTCTCCGTGTATCTACCGTAGTACTCTCCACCTCTATCTGATCTCACAATCTTAATTTTCTTTCCACATTGTAACTCTACTTCAACTTTAAAAACTTTAAAGGCATCTAAGGCTTCATCCTTAGAACGAAGTAAGTACAGATACATGTATCGTGAGTAATCATCTATAAAGGCGATAAAGTATTTTGGACTACTTGGGTCCATATCCGGACAACAAATATATGTATGAATAATTTCTAGTAAACTTAAACTTCTCTTAGCACCTCTTTTGGACTTGTTAGTTTGCTTACCCTTAATGCAATCCACGCAAGTCTCAAAATCAGTAAAATCCGAAGTACTAAGTACTCCTTCATTTACTAATCGCTTAATTCTCTCAATGGAGATATGTCCCAATCTACGGTGCCATAAAACAGAAGAATCCTCATTCATAACACATCTTTTTAACCCAACAGAAACATGCATAGAACTATAAGCAGCGTTGTTTTGCAATTTAATAAAGTAAAGACCATCGCATAATTCCCCAAAGCCAATAACTTTGGATTTATTCAATAAAGTAAAACCAGAATCCATAAAATTAAAGGAAAAACCCAAAGGTGCAAGTTGTGAAATAGAAATCAAGTTCTTGTTAAAACTAGGAACATAAAAGGTCTTTTCTAAACATAAAACAAAACCACTGCTTAAAACTAAATTGCACATTCCAATGGCTTCAACATGTGAACTCATCTTGCTTCCTGAATAGATGTGTTGCTCACTTCCCATCGGTTTCCTTAGGTTTTCCATACCCTGCAAGGTATTAGAAACATGGATTGTAGAACCAGAATTAATCCACCATGTGTTATGATTAAAACTAGTCAAATTAGATTCATAACAGACAAAAGCAAACAAATTACCTTTCTTTTCAAGCCAATCCTTAAACTTTTGACATTCCTTCTTCATGTGTCCCTTCTTTTTACAAAAGAAACGTCTGGACTCCTTCTTAATAACTGGCTGAGCAGGAATCTTTCCCTTCTTATTAACTTGGTTCTTCTTATTCTTAAATGAAGTGGTCAAATTCACCTTCTCCCCTTCTTCAATCAATAGCCTTTCTTCTTCTTAAACACACATGGTCAATAATTCATTAATTGACCACTTGTCCTTATGTGTTGTAAGAGATTTTAAAGGGAGCGTAATGGTGAGGCAAAGTGCACAAAATATAGTGCACTAGGAAAGAATCAGACATGGTAACTTCCAAAGCTTTTAGTTGAGCCACAATGTCCCTTATGCGCATGATATGATCACGCACTCCCTTAATTCCAATGAGCTTTAAGGATGAAAACTGCATTATAAGAGTGCTGGCAAGAGATTTATCAGATGTCGTAAACTGCTCATCAATAGCCCTCAGTAAATCCTTGACATTCTCATACTGATCAACTGAACCCCAGATTCCAGCGGAAATATTGGTTTTTATGAACGTTACGAAGAGACGATTTGACCTCTCCCATTTTTCATAAAGTTCAATGGCATCTGAAGTGCCAGTCTCAGTAATACCCGGTGGTTCAGGTTTTGTAATAGCATAGTCTATGTCCATCCAGCCTAAATGAAGAAGAACTCTCTCCTTCCAAATCTTATAATTATCTCCTTTCAACTCGGGAATACCACACTTGATATCAATAATATTCACAGATTGAGAAACTGCAAATTCAAAATATTCATGTTCATTATCATAATTTGAGACTAAAATAAATGTCATGTTTTACCAATGCAAAACATGTCTTTACCAATAAGTATATTAACATAAAACTTGCCTGTGGGCTAAAGTCTTACTCAATTAGACTCATTTAACCTTATGATAAAACTATTAAGTTATATCACATTCCTAATTCCTGTGGGAACTTTAAGAATTATAATAAATATTTTATCCTAATTAATCATACAAATGTAAGGAAAATCCTGTGGGTATATTTCATCACATTATATATAATTAATTACAATTAATGTTTCAATAAAGTGATCTTTATAATATAATTTAATTAATTAAAGATGTTGTGGCTACTCTCTAATTATTAAAAAATTATATTTCTCACTAAACATTAAATTCTCTCTTATATTTAATCTAAATAAAATATAAGAGTCATATTATAAATATATAATATTAAAATATTATTATACTAATATTTAATGTTAGTATAATATCCACGCATACCAGTGCCTGTATACCTAATGGCCTGTATACCAGTGCTATATATATTATATATATTATATATATTATATATATTATACACATATAATAGCAATAAGAAAAAGAAGGCATCCATCCAATATAAAACGTAAACAATAAATCATATATATTTATTTATATGTATGAAAACCAGAAGCAGCGTGCAGTATTAAAACTCTGGATTAAAACTAAGAAGCGTTAAGTATTAATTAAAACCAGAAGCAGCGTACCTTCTTTCAATCTCTATTGCGCGTATATATACAGTAGATAAAGAAGAAAAATAAAAACTGAATATAGTTTTCTGAAAGATGTCCAAATTGAAACGCAAAAATGAATGTCGTTTCGATCATCTTCAACCTCCAGCATGGTTCCAACAAGGCGTATTCAAACACGAACCCAATAATATGTGAGGGTTTTAGCATCAAAATTTCACAGAAAATTTCACAGAAAATTTTCTTCTTTCGATTTAGTTTAAAAAAATTGATAAAACTAAAATCACAATACGCAGAGGAGTGAACCAAACAAGGCAGAGGAAAAACTGCTCTGATACCAAATGTAAACAATTCATACTAAAGATTCGATAAATCTAAATATCTCAAACAAGCACATTTAATCATATTCAGATTTATAAGAAAGAAAACGGAAGCAGAAAGACCAACCTCCAGCCATTGTTGTATACTTGCTTAAATTCTGGTTTTTGAACCCTTGCTCTTAAAACACGATGGTGATGTATATGAAGTAAAGAGTAGGCTCAAGTAAAGAGTAGGCTCAGTGACCTGATATGAAATTTTCTGTAGTGCTCCAAAAAAACCATCACAGAGTATTTTTTATAACGTTAGAAGAGATTGTTGTGGGAATAATGGCACACCCACACGTTTGAAAACGATTTTTATTTAAAATGGACCACTTTCAGAATATTAATTGCTTTCAAAATATTAACTGAAAAGGAAATAAAATAAATGGGATAAATATATTCTTAAAATGTAACCTCTTTTCTGTATAAGGCTAACATCACGACTACATTGTTGAACTTACTCTTGCTTAGAGTCCAATGCAATTTTATAAGGCAATATACAAGCATTAAAATGAAATGCTTATATTTAAATAAGCATGAACGATGACTTCATAAGACCATATACAAGCTTAACATACTAACATATAATAAACTTTTACTAATGAGATAAAAATATCAAACATCCTTAACTTTAATGATTTGATTGTCAGAATATTGTTGATATCTGCAATTAGGAAAATACTACAATAAAGAAAAATAATATAAAATTAGTCAATTAAAATTCTACTACAAATTAATTATATATACAATCAAGATAACTTACATATCGAATGGCATTGCCCCTCATTCATAATGTTAAACTCAGCAAACGTTGAGCCAAAAAAATGTGTCACCTCTTGCTGGAGAACTTTCATATAAATACACATGATTACAATCAGTCAAGCTGATTTTCAGCCCACTAAATAAGCTAAACTGCAATATATACATTAACTACAGTTAATTATCCTAATTAACAAAATAACCGTTACAAATAAATATACAATTCCAAATCTTTTTCCATTCATTCTGTTGACATCCCCCCTCAAATTGATGTTGGTGAATCTACAAGCATCAATTTGTCAAGTAGAAAATTGTGAAAATAGTCTAACAAATTACACATCTTCTAGATTTGAGCAGATTGCAGAATATTGAGAAGTTTCCAACAAGAAATGCATAGATATACCAACTAATTAAAAATCAACTAAAAATTAGTAAACTATTCATAATGAATCTGTTAGGTCTCAATTGGATCAGAAAATTACTTTATTTAAGTTTATTTTAAACAATTCACATCTCGAACTTATTTGGTCAATATAAAAATGATGTTGTCATTTTGAATTATCATTTGCCGCAGAAGTAAAATTAAGAAAACCAAAACGCACTGAATTTCAAATTGGAATTTAAACTTAACAAATTTGTTACATCATAGTTTAACTTCTACTCCTTTCATTTCTACGATTTTATCAAAATTGCTATTAAGAAACTAAATGCTTTATAACTATTATGGGTTGATGTTAACGTCTTTCTCAAACCTTTTGTGTTGGCAGTTGTTCAATGCCATCGCAACTTCATCCACGCGGGTACCAATTCCACGCTCCACGACCTCTTCTCGCATCGGGAACCTTCCAAAAGCTCAGGCTCTCCTCCGAATGAGTGAGAGAGGGGATGGAGATGAGAGAGAAACAAATTGGATAAGTGAAGAAGGTGGATTAGGATTAGATAAGTGTTTCTAATTTTTTTTATTTTTTATTTTAAATTAAAAATAATAATTATTAAAATACCTTATGTTTAAAGTATGTTTTTTTAATGAATGAAAATTTTTTTGTCTACTAAACTTAATACACTTTGTTAAAATGTACCAACTAAAAAAAACTTATATATGTTAGCAAATCCATATATATATATATATATATATATATATATATATATATATATATATATATATATATATATATATATATATATATATATATATATATATATATATATATAATAATGCAACGTGTTGAAGAGAAAAGAGAAGCATAAAAGATGTCATCCATGAGATCATAAATTTGAGCATGATAACGTAGCAATTATCAAATTTGGAGAAATACGATGAGTGTATGTGAGGCAAAGAATTCCAAACAGGACCGGTTGGTAGACATGAAATTGATGGGCTACCACACTCACATTTTATTTTTACTTAAAAAGGTTCTAAACTGAGATGTAACTTTCAAGATCTTTTAATATCATTTTGTTCAATTACAATTATAATTTTATTACTTTAATATTTTTAAAAGAGCCTCTTAGTTCTAGAAGGAGTTTAATAAAGGTTTTTAAATATTTTTGTAAAACCGTAGATGAGATGTTTAGGGGTGATGTAAAACGTTTAAATGTCAGAACTCATTTAAAACTCACTAAAAACCCCAAATAGTGGGAGTCAAGTGACAAGGAGAGAGGCAACATTTCAGTTAGTGGAAAACAAGTAGCTGCAGGAGAGTGGTCGTTCGGTTTTTAGTGACGACAGTATTTAATGTCAAATTTCAAATGTCGTGCCACTTCTTTGCCTATTTTCCTTCTTCTCCAAACGGCTGAAACCATTTTCTCCTCCTTCTCTCTAAATCTCCTTCATCTTCTCTCTAAGAAAATCTCACCTTCCTTCTTTCGATCACCTCTCAGGCATCGTTTGAACTCTCCCGGCGTCAAGAGCTTTCGTTTAAACCGATCGGTTTATGGTTCTAAGCCGTTTCTTAAAGTGTGACTGTCGAACGTTAAGGTTTTTGGTAGTGGTGAGCTCTATTCCATCTATGAGCGTTCGGTTACGTGTAGAGGTAAGGGAAGCTTATATAATTTGATTAAGATTCTGGTTTTGAACGTTTGTATGTTTGTATGATACTTTGTTTAATTATTTGATGAGTATGAAATATGAGTGTTACTGCATGTTTGGATGTGTGGATGGATGATTGATAAATGGTGTGAACTGAGATGAGATAGGGTTTAATCTTCAAACTGTAGTATTCTGAGTAAATGTTGTAGTATGGTCGAGCGTCATTAGTGATCGCTCGATTCTTCATGGAAGTGCATAGTCTTAACTTATTTCTCATGCTTTAGGGATATTATCTAAGAGTCATTATGTAATACTTGTAGAATTAGGTAAACTGTGACCGAGAGTTAGTATTAGTCGTTCAGTTTTCCTTTAAGCGTCCGTCTAAACTAAATTCTTCTTCTGGAAAAAATTTCGTTCATGAAGATCGTTTTATATTATTAGATATATGTAAATGAACGTTAGGCCTAAGTGTGGTTCTCCTTTAGACTTCCTAAATAGTTTAGTTAATGTTTACTATACTACTTAAAGTCGTAGATGTTATTGTTATTGTTCATTAAAAATAAGTGTGACACAATTATATATATATATATATATATATATATATATATATATATATATATATTCATTCATTTTATAAGTTTAGTAGTGGTCGGTCTTGGACTAAGCGTTCAGTATCAGTAGCGCTTATTCCAGATAAGTACTTGGTCTTGGACCAGCGTTCGTTCAATAATGTTCGATTTCTACAGGGCTCGGTCTTAAACCAAGCGTTGGGTCTCGTTTCAGTAATCTATTATTACCGTTTTTAGAATAAGAGTCTTCAGTCAAACTCGATAGCGTTTGTTTCTTCATAGTATCCCATCAGTTATTAGTATTTTGGTGTCAAACAGTATTGGTCTCTAAAAGGTGTTCGGCCTAGAGTCTTAGTACTCGGCCTAGGTTTCGTGGCGTTTGGTTTGAAGTCTTAGGGGTCTATTTATTGAAGTGGATAAATTCGTAAATAGCGCTCGATCATGTTAGTTTCTAAGAGGTGTTATTCCAGTCGGATTTGTGCTATAATGAGAAAGTGTGATCTTATTTCAGTGGAATATATTGATGATGAAGTATAAGAGAATTTGAAATGTGATGCGAATGAAATAGTTTGGTTATGAAAGAGTATTCCAGGGAGGAATATCTCAGAAAGTGGTTATTGATTGGTAAAGTATGAATGTGGGCAAAGCTTAGCGGACGTTTATCTTGATATTCCGTGATTACTCATTCTCACGTAGAGAGGAGTAAGTCATGTGTGGGAATGGCAGGAGGTCCTAGTCCATAAGGTTAACTTGGACGGAACAGATTAACCCTGGGTGGCAGCTGTTGAAGGTATCCCAGTTACTACATCACCAGGGTGCACAAATGTTGTCGCTACACAAGATTCATACATTCCGGACAGTCAGAGTCAAGTGGTCGGTCTTTGTATGCCATTACGCATGAATTATGATTTAGGTGTTGTTGATTTAATCATGAACGTTGTATGTTGTTATTGAATTAATTAAATTACATAAGCTTACCCTGTTTATCATTTTGTCTGTGTTGTGCGTTCGATTGTTGTCCTGTTGCAATGATCATCCATGTGGATGTGAGCAGAAGGAGAAGAGTTGCTGGAAGAAGCATTGGAAGAGGCGGAAGTGAAGGTCGAACCTTAGGAACGTTCGGTCAGTTGTTGGCTTCATCTTTTGTAAGATCGTTCGGTATACGTTTATTTTGTAAAACCGTTCGATCTAGTTGTAGCCAGTGTGCGATTTTAATTCCCTTCTATTATGTAAGGTCGTTCGGTCATAATAGTATCTCGTTATGTGTAGAACTGATCTGTAGCATTATTAATATGTGATTATTCTCGTATGTGGTTTTATACTGTATTTTTGGGATGTTATAGGTACAAGTGATATCAACAGCAGATCTTGGTCAATAATTACGAAGAAATTAAAATAATACATTCAAAATCTATATATTTAATTATTATCACTAAAATAATAAAATTTATATATAAAATTCATCACTCGTAATTTTTTAAATATTAAAAAAAACACCAATCACTAATATAATATTTTAGAATATGTGAAAAATGGATATTTGTCTAGTTTTATAATTTTTCAAATATAAGAAGAAAACTCCTTCGCATATTTCCTTTTATCAATTTTCAAAAATAGATCTATTTTTTTTATCAATATATCTATTAAAAAATAAAATTTTAATAATTTATCAACATCTAATAAAAAATCGAGAAACGTAATCACTGAAAGAAAAATCTATAATAATTAAGCCACAGTTAAAATATTATCGAAAAAGGCATAGTAAATAACTTTTCTTTTTAGTTTCATAAAAAATATTATACAAAAAATTCATATATGAAATAAAAATAAAATACTATAAAACTAATATTTCACTATCAAGGGACCAAGAGAAATACCTTTTTTATTTATTTAAAAATGGAATAGAATAGATTATAAATAAATTAGAGCATAAATAATAAATTTGTGTCTAATTTTCTTTTCTTTTTCAGAAAAAAAAAATGTCAGAATAAGATATAAGTATAATTAGTGAGTAATTCAAAAGACGATGAAAGAAAATTAAAAAATATTTTAATAAATACTTTTATTTAATTTTATGTTCTATTATTTATTAACATTAAATGATTTATCTTATAAAAGAATAAAAGTATATCTAGTTTAACTCTCATTGATTCACACTACATACTACGTTTTGTGCTTTTAGATAGATTAATGATCTTCTCTGGGTTCAAATTGCTTTTATCCTAAAGGTTTTTTTTTATTCACACTTAAAAGTAGATGTGATCAATAAAAACTTAGTATTATTTGTTATGATTAAAATAATGGGTTCTCTTAAGAAGATTTCCTTGAATTATAAGGATTAGACGGTTGTCTATCCGTATGAGATAATTTATGTCTAAATATTAATTAGTGTGATAATAATTCAAATTACAATTCAGTGTTCTTTATTGAAATAAATTTTCCATATTTCTTAGAGAATAAAAAGATAATATATTCAAATTCTTCTTTAAAATACATAGTTCTCCTAATACCAATTTTCCCATGTTAAAATAATATTTGGTAAATGGAAGTCACATCCTTCAAGCATAAATTATTTCTTGATTGCTAGTTTTGAGCAAAATAGTAAGCAGATTCTAGAAGGAGATTGAATACATAGTCTCAAGACTTTTCTTCATAAACTATTTACATTATCTAACAAATAATAACAAAGTAAAAACAAATACATTATACATTTATATTAGTTCAGCTGCAACTTTTGAATTATGTGCAGTCCTCTTTTCAAATCAAATTTAAGAAGTTTTAATATTCAAAATTTTGATAACTAGAAAAACAAACCACTCCTAGTTTTCCATTCTCAATATTCTATTGAGACTTAAAACAAGTATTCTTATTTGTCACGTCTAATTACAATCTAGATAAGATAAACCAATGAAAGATCAAAGATAATACGAAAGAAAGGCTTCTTCACAACTGAGTAACTTTGTCAGAAAATATTACAAAGACTTAACACTTTCCAACCAAAGAAAGTATTATAGAAGCTTAAAACAAAGAACTATAAATGTAGGTGTTGTTTGTTTCTCTTCAGAAACTTCTCCTTTTATATAGCTTTTTAAAGAGATTATTATTGTTTTCTAATATTCAGAAATAACATCTTCCTCATCAGTTTGATAACATAATCATTTGACTCTTCACACAACTATTTCTTTAATTATATGCTGTTTGCGAAAAGATGTCCTTGCATAAAAGGTTACCCTTTCTTGTTAAGTCTTCAATTTGTAAATATATATAAATACACAAGAATATTTTGACAAATTTTTTTTATTGTTTTCATTCTTATATGTATTGCTTTCTTATTTTTGTAATTTATTTCAATATCAATTGATACTTTAAAAAGGTTTTTCAAGTATTGTTTAAATCATATATTTCTATACCAATTTCAGAAATGATATAGAAATAAATTATATAAAAAAATTTCACTTTCTATACCAATCAAGGACAGCACCAGTATAGAAGATTTAGAGTAACAACAAATCGACTATACAAATAGAGATAGAAGAGACTAAAAGAGAAGACAAACAGTGTTTGTGATTTGGGACGTTGAGAGCAAGAAGAGTGGAAAGAAAAGGGTTAAGGATTTGATAAACCTCTATATAAGTTTGTCTTTACAAATAAAAATAGTAAGAAACTACTTTTGTACTTGTTATAACTAAAATTGTTAGATTTAAATTTTTTTTAATTAAAATATTATTTATCAATTTTAATTAAATTTTATTTTAATTCAAATTCATTCAAGGTGAATGTGATGTTGCACCGGACTATAGCAACAAGTAAACTTTTAATTGTACTAAATTTTAATTAGGTTATGCAAAAAAAAAAAAGTTGAATTTTAATTGCATTTATTTTTTATTGGAAGGTGTTTGCCTAATAGTACACGCATTAATAAAGTTTCAATTACACTAAACTTTATTATATTTAGGTTTTATTTAAACTTAATACATTTATCGAAGGTGCACAACAGGTAGAAACAAAAAAAAAAACAATGATTTGTACAATTTTTCGAATTTGTTTGAAAATCCTACCTATCTTATTATATTAAAATTATGTGTGAAATCTAACTCATAGATACTACTTAAAATTGAAGGATCTTATAATTTTACAGTTTAAATCTTGATTTTAACTATAATCAATAAATGTACTTTGCACGTTCATTCAATGACTAATGTAAATCAAATTAAAAAATGTGTTTCACTTAATATATCAGTGTATATCTCGTGAAAGGTGGTATATCAATTAATTTTTAAAAATATAATTATAAATAATAATAATAATCCTTTTATGTTAATTTACATAATTCAGTTATTATAAATTTATAAATATTTAATCAAGATTAACTCATTCGAAATTATAATATCCTCTCACGTTAAGAAAATTCGTGATGAATTTAAATTGTGTAGGTAAGAAAATTATAATTAAGAAGGGAGACTCCATTCACTACAAACATTGAAGTCTACCAGTTGTTACTTCTTTCATTTCCGACGGTTTTAACTTTCAGTAAATACAAAAATATTGAATTCTACTAGTTGTTATTTTTTCATTTTCGACGATTTTAACTCTTAGTTGATGAATATAACGTCGATAAATAATTACCAGTGGATTTTTAGAAACCACCATTACTTGTGAGGTTTTTCAAAACCGCTTAAATTTGTTGGGGTTAGACCCAAAATCGTCCGAACTGCAAATCATTTTAATATTTTTTTTATATTATTGAAATTATTTTTATTTAATTTTTTATATTATTAAAATTAGGTTTAATACCCTATTTTGTCTCTAGTTTTGTTCGAAAATGTCAAATTAGTCCCTCATTATTTTTCTCTCTCTTCTACTTTTTCTGCTTTTTCTGGTTTTTCTATGCAATGCAGCAGCTTTTTTTCTCTCTTCTACTATTCTTTTTCTCCCTCCTCTACTTTTTATGTACTTTATAATATAATAAAAGTTTACACTTTTTAATTAAATCTTTCATTAATTGTTTCCTTGTACATGAACAGATTCCTGACTGCATCATGAATGTGACTAAATACATTAATTAAATCTTTCGTTAATTATTTCGCTTTCCGCTAACTTTTCTTATGATAACGGATTCACCAAGAATCCAGAAACATGCATCTCTTGACTTCTTTTAATTAGTTTCAATTCTTTTAAATTTTTAATTGATTTTATTTTCGACAATACACTATTCACATTTCGAAAACTTACTCTCTTTTTTCTTTTACACAACTTACCATCTCCTCTAGATAAAAAGATAAATAAAGTTTTAAAATAAGAGAATAATATACATAATTATATAAAATAACAAAAATATCCACGTAGCATAACTCTTTCGTGTAGCAGGAGATATTAGAGGGACTGAGCTATGATTATATTTAGGGTTGAAAATAAATTAATGGTAATTAGTTGGTAAGCAGCTTCTAGCTTCTATGGAGAACAGTACTGTTATGGTCTGAAAAAGTTAGCATTCAAGCCTTTGTGAGACAGAGTTCTTGCAGCTGCAGCTAAGAGAAGAGCACTGAGAAGCAACCCCAAGCACCCGAGCACAACGTTGAAGCACCATACAAAACCTCTTGATCGAGGCTTCTTCAGTGATAGAAACATGAAACGGGTATGAATACGTGATCGGCACCAGGGTCATGCTTCCAAGCAGTACTGATAGGGATGGAAGGAATGGGAATGCGACAGATATGAAAAACGTCAATCCCCCGAAAAATAATCGTAATCTGGGAATATTGGTCGGTTTCTGGTAGTCTTGCCTGGCTTCCATAGGCCCAGAATCCGGCAATTGCAAGAGGAAAGACGCACATGGAGATCAGAATATATGACATGCTCACTCCTCTGCGCATTGGTTCTTTGGATGTTCTATTGAAATCTGAAGGCAGCGTCCCCTGCAGAACCAAAATCCAAAACACCGCTGTTGTAGCTTATGTTGTGCATGGCATGCATTCTTATTGAAGTGTTTTGAGAAATTGGACAACTTGCCTGTATCTCGAGCAAAACATTATGACCTCTGTAGGCTAGCACGATGATTCCAATAGCATTGAGAACGTTGCTGATCTTAGCCACCGCAGTGGATTCTTCCGACAGGGTCGAGGTATACGATACGTTGTTGGGCCTACCCTTCTTAACGGAGAGAACCCAGAAGAGGGTGCAAATTAAGGCCTACCCTTTTTAAGTTATTATGCTTAAATCAGTAACTTTTGTTATAAAATTAAATCACTAACAAAATTGGTAGAAGAGAGAGAAGAAGAGTACTAGAAGAGAGAAAAAAAAGCTGCTGCGTTGCACAGAAAAACCAGAAAAAGCAGAAAAAGTAGAAGAGAGAGAAAAATAATTAACGCCGTTTGTATAGATTTAACGGAAGGGATTTCATTGATGCAAATTTTATTAAGTAAGGACGTAATTGACGCATTTTTTAAAGGATGGACTAATTTGACATTTTCGAGCGAAGCTAGGGACAAAATAGGGTATTAAACCTTAAAATTATTTTAATCCTTCTGGAGGACATACTCCTCGTGAGAAATTCCAGATCATGGTAGAAGTTTTTCAACTTTTGTTTTTTGTTCTAGAGCCACAAAGAGTATTAGTCAACAGCCACCGCGAGTTCAACGCCTCGCCACCATCAGATCGTCATTCGCTGTTCAGCCACCGCGCTAGCATCCACGGAAGCAACAACCAATCTCGGATCACACCTTCATAGAAACTCTGACCTGCAAATCACAAAAACACAAAAACCTCTTCATCTCATGCCATCTGACCACCGATGGCTTCGCCATCCTCATCCCTAACAATCACGAGGCCAAATCACCAACCAACGCCACCGCGCCAACACTTGCGCCTCCTCCATATCAACCACCGTGAGCACCAAGACGAAATCCCAAAACGCGAAACCCTAACCGATAAATCACCAAATCAAAACCACCACGCGAATCAGCCACCATGTTTGCCGCGCCACCAACATCTTCTCCATCAGAATGAACCAAAGAAAGTAACAACTCAAATCGCCAAACTCCATCTTCTCCAACCTGCACAGAAACGCGACCGCAAGACCGTTCCAACCTGTAAATGAAAAGCCAAACCAACAATGAGCCATGATAGCCCAACCAGGAAACCCCAAATTTCAGAGTGCTTTGCCTAAGACAGCTTTTCTATAGGGAACAGTGAAGGAAAAATGAAGAAGTGTGATAAAGAAGATTGAAGATTTTTAAGTTTAGAGAAAGAAGATGTCATCGAAAAGATGAGAAGATTAACTGTGTGTCTTTTTGGGTGTATTTGGCGGAGATGATTTGAATGAATTTGAATGGATTTGAGGTAATTTTTCAGTTGTTTTTTTGAGTGGATTTGTGGTTAATTGAGACTGGATTTGGATTTGGAAGTAAAGTTTGTGAGAATTAGTGTAGGATTTGATTGATTAAAAGAATTTGTTTAATTGATAAAAATTGAAGATTACCAAAATATTCCTAGCTATTAAATTAATATAAAATAATAATTGTTAATGTTATATTTAATTGTAAAAATGTTTATAGAGAGTAAAAAATTAATATTAATTATTAAAATTAATTTTAATATTGTACAAAAATTGAATTTTATTAAAATGAATTTATTTTTAATTGTTATATTTTTGTAATATTATTTACCCTAGCATCAAATAAACATAAGATTAAAAAAACAGAAAAAAAACTATCAATATAATTCCGAAAAGAAATATTAAAGCAACAAACTTTAGGATTCATTTTGGGTATTCTTCTACTCTTAATTTATTGAATAAAAAACACAAACAGACAAAAAGGCATAATAAGAACTACTAAATAAAAATCAAGAAAGAAAGTAATGATGGGAAAAAGAGCTTGGTGGAGTGGAGAGGGTGAAAGCAGCGTCCCCTGTGAAGAATGAAAAAGAAGATTGAATGAGTGTGGTGTAACTGTATACATGGAGGTGTAACCGAATACATCCCTTCACTTCTCAAGGAATTCCTTTTGTACGTTTTATTTTTCGGTTGATATTTTACAAAGCAGTGAGGACATACTTTTACAAAGCAACGAGGACATACATGAGATTTTATTTCAAATCATCGCATTATACAGAGATCATTAAAACTCATATATCTCGCAAATCATCTTAATTCTATCATACCAAACGAACACAGTTTTCATTGCAAATCATTCCTCACATTTTTATTTCAACAGTGACATCTATCCAAACAAACAAAGCCTAAAGGATTTTCTGTAGGTCTGAGAAAATAAAGAGATGAAGGAAAGAAGTAAATGAAAAATATTAAAATAATTAAATGTAATTAATGTTAACGCGATTTTCCATAAAGCTGCCAAAAGTTAGACAGGGTATTAAAACTGTCTGTAAAAAAACCGCTAGGAGAATTAATTATTTTTGTAGTGATTACATATAATAAATCGTTTTATTTTTAAATAAAGTTTAATTATGAACCATCGGTAAAGGGTAGGGCTGGGCAAAAATAACTTAACTATACTAAACTATAGTTAACTGTACTATTTTATACTAAAAAAAACTAATCTATTTTAACTAAAAACTAATTATACTATTGTCTAGTTCAGTTTAGAAAAACTGAACTTATTATATTTCTAGTGCAGTTAACTAAAAACTGAACTATGTTTAGTGAGTTCCTATCACTTCTACTTTCATTTTGTTCTAAAACTGTAAGTTAGATGAATAACTCTATGAAAAACTCAACCTAGTTACGTGTAGTATTAATCTTATCTCACTTTTAAATACTTATTTTTTCATTTTTTTATTTCTTATGCTATGTTTAATTATATTTTAATTTGATTTCTTTTACATTTTTAATTTTTATTTATATTTTTAATATTTTTTATATTATTTGATATTTATTTATACTATTAAATTTTTTTAAAAATATATGTTCGAAATATTTTTATAACATTTTATATTTATTTTTGTATATATTTTATGATATTTGTATCTATTATTTGTATGTTATGTTTTACGGTTAAATATTATTTATTATGTATTTATTTATGGTTTTTTTATACTTTTGAATTTATTTCTTAAAATTTTATTAATTTTTAATTTTTTTAATATTTGATATTTTTCAATTTGAAATTTTATTTATTTTTTTCGTATTTTGTAATTTGTTTAAATAGTTTTTGTTTATTTCAAAATTTACATTTGTTTGTATAAATAAATAAATGTTCTTTTTCAAGTCTCTTAAAAAGTTAACTATTATTATAATAATTATTAAAATAAAATGATATTATTAAATTTATACTAAAATAATTATATATTTTAAAAAAAACTAAATTTTATTATATTGTAATTATATTTCAAAAACTCGTAATTATTTTTATAACTTAATAAAATTAACTATAATTGTAAAAATAAAAAGATAAAAGTACTTATGTAAATAATTATAAAATATAATATTATATATATATATATATATATATATATATATATGAGAATTCAGAAAAAGGTGAGAAGAGAAAAAATATGAGAGTTTTTATATTAAACTAGATAATTGTCAAAATAAAAATATTTCGAATAACGCAAAACAGAGATAAACAGAAATATTTTTAGAGATTAAGTTTTTAATCTATATAAAATAATATATAAACAAATTTATATTATTAAATTAAACTATATTTAATATGAGAATCAAATTTTAGACATTTTATATTTTTAAATTAATAATAAATAGTAATGATAAATAATTATAGTTATTAATTTAATTTTAATAATATGATAAAATAGTACCAATAATATTTCATTAATTTTTTTAAATTTTTTATTATAATTATTTACTAATTCTAATTATATAGATTTATAATTTAATTTTTTTAAATGCTGTGATGTTATTGAATATTAATTTATTTGTTTGTAATTATTAAAAAAAATCAAATTGAACTAATTCTTTTAACTCTATCGATGATTAGCCATTGACAGTTGTACTAGTGCAAAACCACATTTATTTATTAGAAAAAGGTGCATTGTAGTTAACTGAATTGTTTTGTAGTTAACTGAACTAAAAAATAGTTTAGTTCAGTTTTATTGAACTATTTTCTAGTGCAGTTCAGTTTTTTTAAACTATTTTATAGTTAATTGTAATAGATTTATAGTGCAGTGCAAATAGTGCAGTTTGCCCACCCCTAGTAAAGGGATAGAGAACGTTAATCATATGTCAATGCTTTAATTAATGTATATCAATAAAAGTTAGAAATGGGAAGCATGTTTTTGTTTGCACCATATTTCATCTAGCAATTCTAGTCACGTTATAACTCTTTTTTATTCACCTATTAAATAAGTGATGAAGAAAAGTTCAACTCCAAAAATTTGTACACACAGCATGAGATAGATTTAGAATTAAAAGGGAATTAATAAATATAGAGTTAAAATGGGTTTAACATACTATGACATTAAAAACAACACATCTATCAACTCAAATATTTTTAAAATATCTTAATTTTATATTATTTTGCAAAATAATATTTAATTCTTTTCTAGTATTAGTAAATTAATTCCAAAGTTGAGATTCAACCTAACCCACTTAGAACTAGTTCGATTAGTCTAACTTAAACTCAATTTAATCCAACTTGGATTTGCATGATCATTCCTGAATTGGACTCAAATTTGATTTCCGTCAAGGACAATTTAGTTTGACTTCAGTCAACCTAACTTAAGCTTCAACATATTTGACTAATCCTAACTTTAGTTTGATCGAGTTCAACTCAACTTAACTTAAGTTAAGTCCAAACCATCTTGACTTGGGTTAAGTTTAACTCAACCTAACCTAGACTCAACCTAACTTGACAAGGCCCCAACGTAGGTCCAACTTGACTTAGCCTAACTTGAGTCAAGCTTGACAAGTTAACCTAACCTAACTCAACCAACATGAGCCTAACCCAACTTGGCACAACTTGATATGATTGGATTCGGTCCCTCACAACATAACTTTGGCTCATCTAGATCAACTTGACATGGTCTCCGCTCAACTTAGCCAAACCTAAGCTTACCTTAACCAACTAGAAATGGTACTAGCTTAGCTTGACTTGAATAAAGTCAAGGAATAATAATGCGACGAGGCAAGTGGAGCTTTGACTATGCTTATCCCTTTACCAAAAGTAAAATTTTACATTCATCCATGTAATTTCCATCCTCATCAAGTATAAAATGTGTGTCTCCTTCGCTTTCTTATTAAATAACAAATATACTTATACTCACGTCTTTACTCGTTAATTGTTCTAAATATAAATTAAATATTTTCTTTAAAAAAAACCACAACCTAAGAAAGAGCATAAATGATCAAATGTGTGTTATATAATATAATTTAATTTAATAAATTGGAGTTTACATTTTCTGAGGTGCAATGCATCATTTGAAGTCCGGATAAAGGAAAAAAAAAATGCAACTAAGGTTATAAATGAAAGGAAAAATACCTTATCTATTTAAGTTAACTTGGTGGATATTGAATGAGATGAACCATATAGATAGAATTGACTATTGTGAAAGTTTCATTTTAAAAAGAAACAAAATAAAAAATCAAATAAAACAATGAAATAAGTTTTCTCAACTACCATATGGTGTTTTAATAATTTCAAATAAGAAAAGGATGGAGCGGACATGCATAAACTTATTCTTGACCTTATATCTAATTTAAAAAATTGAGTATAATCATTTTCATGCCCATCAATACTATAATTTCTTATCAAAATTATAAGGAAAATGATACCTGAACAACCTCTTTTGACAACATTTAGACACGGGACAGGTGTCTAAATGGGAGTGGTCCACGTGGAAAATCAATTTGAAAATGAAATCTGACGTGGAAAGGGGGTGGGCAGGGTTTTCAAGACGTGCCTTTCAAATTTGAAATTCATTTTTGGAAGAATTGTAGAGAGAGAAGCGCGAAGGTTGAGAGGGAGAGTGTGACCTAGAGAGAGGCCGAGAGAGTTGGAGAAAGGGCGTTCGAGAGAGAGAGAGGTCCGACGGAGTGCCTGCCGGAGTGCCGCCGGACAACGGCGAAGGCCTGTCGGAGCTATTCAAGCCCTCCAGCCGGTACCGATTAACGGCCGTCGCAGCTCCGACGTTGGCCAACGAAGCGAAGACGGGATCGTGTCCGTCCGGCCCAACGAAGTAGGGGCGCGTTCAAGGTCTCGCTTCGTCCCACCTGCTTCCGTCCCTGTGTCGAAGCGCCGCCGGAGCGTCGCCGGAGCATCGCCGGAGTGTGGACTGTT
Source organism: Vigna umbellata (assembly GCF_029865625.1). Classification (NCBI taxonomy): domain Eukaryota; kingdom Viridiplantae; phylum Streptophyta; class Magnoliopsida; order Fabales; family Fabaceae; genus Vigna; species Vigna umbellata. Next base: position 7,657,138 of record NC_142174.1, on the reverse strand, counting down.
CGGTGGACGAAAAAGAGGGGTTTTCCGAGTTGTTAGTCCCACCCACACATTTTTCTTCCTGTGTGTTCGAACCGGCACACGTTGTGTTCATTGAAGGTTCGTTTTTTTTATTTCAGTGGAATGAAGCTTTAATCTATGTATGATGTTGTTTGTGGATGATTTTGGTTATGTATGATACGTTGTTTGTAAGCTGTAAAAATATGACTTGTTCGATGGCGGTGAAATGTTGTTTATGTATGATGGAGGTGGTTTGTTAATAGTATTTGTTGGATGAATTAAACGTGTGGTGATTGATACTATGGACATGAGAACATAAACATTATTCCTTTGACGATACTGAAAATGTGTCTCCGAAGTGGGAAAATTTATGGAATACAGGACCTCCAAAAGTAATGTAATTTCACTTTCTAGATGAAAATGTGTCTCTGAAGTGAGAAAATTTTTGTGCTTTACCCGTAATCTAGATATTTGGTAAGTTATTAGATGAAATAAATGTGGTGGGATGACTTGGGATTTTAGAAGGTCCTTTGATATAATTAATGATACTGTGTGTGTGGTTGTCCATTTCATGTTTATCCTTTATAAATTGACATATAATTGAAGTGTAATGGATTTTCTTGTGTTAATGATTTTTATAGATGTTGTTGAAGCATGTTTCAAGGCTGAACAATATAATAACATTTGATAGTTTATTCTAATTTTGAACTGCATGGTCCTTATCGTGTTCTTATCAAGATGATACCGTATATTTTTAGCCTGTATTTAATTTGAATGAGGTAAATTGAAAAATCTAAATTATCATCCATACATATTAAGATTCGTAAAAAAGTTTTCCAAGATTCATAATCCTTTCCACATACATTTTACTTATTCATCACTGATATTCATTGTAATTCAGAGTAAAAGGACATGATTTAGTTTGTTAGCACACTATTTAGTATTTCGGAAAATGTTGTATCTGGCCATAATAAATTACCTATGCCTGGTGCACCATGGATGACTGCATGTGCACCTGCTTTGTTGATGCTATCTTTATTTAAAGTGTGTATTATTCACGTTTGAAAACTCGATTGCGTTTCTGTATGAAGAATTTTTAGATGACAATTGGTTTTGTAAAGAAATTGACATTTTTATTGTAAAATATAATGATTGGAATAAGAATTTTAAGAGAAATCCAAATATAATTGAAGTGTAATGGATTTTGTTGTGTTAATGATTTTTATAGATGTTGTTTGGTTAATCTTACATTGTTTTTGTAATTTTGTTGGATTGGTAGTCATGGACCTAGTTGACCTTGCTGTGAAAAAAACAAGCTTCCCCAAAATGAGAGTGGTAGACCTAGTTGGCCTTGCTGTGAAAAAACTTCAACCCAATTACCCACTTAATTCGGCTTTGGTACCAGTTATGTTGCTGAACCATGAGTCTCACAAAATGTATTTTTATGTGGCAGGAATTTGTTAATAAAATGTTAAGAAATTGTTCCCAAATTACTTATAAGTAGATCAAATGAGGGAAAAGAAACAAGTGATAACGGTAATTTTTACCATTATCTTTGAACCAATTTTCGTACCAAATTGACCCTTTTGAAGCTTGAAACATGTTTAATCCTCCCTTTTTATCTACGTTTGTGAATAAGTTTAGTGTATGCTTTACATATAAGTTTTCATCATTAATTCCTCAAATTTGTAGGCAATTTGCGTGTATTGGAGAAGTACTTAACTACTAAGAGGGGGAACCAAGGAAAAGATACAAAAGCAGGAGGCTAAAGGAGTAAGGAAGGCACCTCGCGCCCGGGCGTGACAAAGGGACGCTCGCTCACCCAGGAGAACGAACGCTCGTCCAGTATGGACGCACTAGAGGACGCACGTCCAGCGAGAAGAGGACGCTCGCCCTGTGGACGCACGAAAGAACGCTCGCCCAGCGAGAAGTGGACGCTCGTCCAGCAAATACGTTCAGTGGAAGACGTCCGTCGAAGACGCGCAGTGGACGCTCGTCCAGCGAAGATGCGCAGTGGACGCTCGTCCAACGAAGACGCGTAGTGGGCGCTCGTCCAGCGAGGACAAGCAATGGACGCTCGTCCAGCGCGCTATGAGGACGCTCGTCCAGATTGGCGCTCAGTGGACCCTTGGCAGCGAATGCTCGTCCACGCTCAATGGAAGCTGTTTTTCCAGAGAGTTTCACGCCCGGGCGCGACTAAGAGGGCGCCGGGCGCGACTTTTGCTGATGTGTCAAAATGCCTATTTATTCAAGTGGTCTCGAAGCATTTGGGGATCTTTGGCTGCCCTAACACGATTTCTCTCATTTGGAGCTCTTGGAGGCGAGACAGGAGCTGTGGGAACAGTCCTTCTTCAACCTTGGGTCTTCTTCCTTCTTCCATTTCCACCATTGTTGTAAGCTTGAGCTCTCCATTCATGGAGAGTTAGTTTCATTATTGTTGGGGGATTGATGTAGCCACTGAAATCTTATGTAAACTACTATGTTTTGAATGAATTTATGTCTCTTTCATTGATTGTTAGTGTTTAATTCTTTTTCTTAATGTTATTTATTTGAATGAAAGGACACACATAATATTGAACAACATACATACCCCAAAAAAGAAGTTTATTCCCACAGTGCATGGGTTAAAGGTGTGTATAAGTATTTGGTGAGAAGTCATTTGGAAACACTTATTTGGAATTTATTAACAAATTCCTGGCACAGAAAGCACAATGGGTAACGCTCCAGGTGCAGGACCAGAATTGGTACCAAAGGCTAAATAAGTAGGTACCTGGGTATAACTTTTTGCACATAAAGGCCATCTTTGTCCACCACACTCATTTTGGAGTGCCTCATGTGTTGTAGCTCATTTCATCTATTTCTGAGTAATTTGGAAACAATTATTTAGGAATTAATTAACAAATTCGTGGCACACAAAGCAAAATTGGTAACGGTGCAGGTGCTGGACCAGAACTGGTACCAAAGGTTGAATAAGTGGGTACCTGGGTATAACTTTTTGCACATAAAGGCCAACTACGTAATTGGGTAAAACGTTTTGCACATGAAAGTCAATTAAGTTCAACAAACTGAATTTCAACTGCCAAATATATTTCTCAACAATTTCCGAAATCAGATTTGATGTCCAACCAATACATAAATATGAAAAGTAACAAGTTTTCTTTCATCAATAATCTCCAACATTCTACAAAATGCCTAAATCTTCCAACACTTGATTCCTCCGCACGTTGTCCACATCCAAAATCCATTGACAAACATATTGCTCCCTAACTTGTTGTAGTTCTTCCTGCAAAGACAGTAATGCACAAAACATGAATCAAATGCAACATTTGTATGAAAGATGCAGAACATATAAATTTTTACAGCTTACAGTTGTGTAACTGGGCATTGTGTTTCTTTCATATTTCTCAATGTCATCCCACAACTCCATAATTTTCAGAACAATTACTCCACAATCAAATCTACAACAAAACAAGTCCAACAACGCAAGTATGATATTTAACATATCAATTATACGTCAAAATATTATATTTACAAAAATCAACAAACATACTTGTTTGGTTGGATTGGAGTATACAAGTGTTGTACCTCCAATGATGGTTTCTTGTCTTCCAAAATATATATCAAAATGTCCAAAAAGCAATGCAAGATTATGTGCCTGAAAAACAACACACTCCACAAAAAGTTAAATTTATTCCATAAATTTTCCCACTTTTTTCGTAGACATTTTAGTATCGTCAAAGGAATAATGTTTATGTTCTCATGTCCATAGTATCAATCACCACACATTTAATTTATCCAACAAGTCATATTATTACAGCTTACACACAACGGATCATACATAACCAAAATCATCCACAAACAACATCATGCATATATTATATCAAAAGCCTCAATCCACTCGAATAAAAAAAACGAACCTTGAGTGAACACAAGGTGTGCCGGTTGGAACAGAGACGTGGGAAAAATGTGTGGGTGGGACTAACAACCCGGAAAACCCCTCTTTTTCGTCCACCGAACAGTCCACACTCCGGCGATGCTCCGGCGACGCTCTGGCGGCGCTCCTACATAGGGACGGAAGCAGGTGGGACGAAGCGAGACCTTGAACGCGCCCCTACTTCGCTGGGCCGGACGAAACACGATCCCGTCTTCGCTTCGTTGGCCAACGTCGGAGCTGCGACGGCCGTCAATCGGAACCGGCTGGAGGGGTTGACTAGCTCCGACACGGCCTTCAACGTTGTCCGGCGGCACTCCGGCAAGCACTCCGTCGGACCTCTCTCGTACGCCCTTTCTCCAACTTTCTCGGCCTCTCTCTAGGTCACACTCTCCCTCTCAACCTTCGTGCTTCTCTCTCTACAATTCTTCCAAAAATGAATTTCAAATTTGAAACGCACGTCTTGAAAACCCTGCCCACCCCCTTCACACGTCAGATTTCATTTTCAAATTGATTTTCCACGTGGACCACTCCCATTTAGACACCTGTCCCGTGTCTAAATATTGTCAAAAAAGGTTGTTCAAGTATCATTTTCCAAATTATAATAGGTTCATAAAATACTCACATGCATAAGTTTATATAGCATACGAGAGTCTGACGTGTTAATATATTATAGTTTCAATTTTTCTCTTAATGATAAAACATGTTAATCATTAAAGGTTAAACACATTCAATGTCATGTTTTTGTTTTGTAGGGACATTTAGTTGGTGGGTACAGGCTACGAGTTCAAACATTTTAGCTTTTCTCTGCTCCTACTCAAGATTAAATATTTTATTTATTTTTTAAAAATGATTTTTCGACGGTTTTGAAAAACTTCTGATAATTACCGGCGACTTTCTAGAATCTCTTGGAGATATGGACGATTTCAGGAACCTTGCAGATAACCACCGGTAATTTTGTGACACTGATTTTCCAGTGATTTTTGTAACCACAGGGAATGTATTTTCTGGGGTTAAAACCCTTGGTAACGTAAAAAAATAATCTTTACTAAAATTATATATTTTTGTAGTGTTCTCTTGATAAAAAGTTTTTCATAAATAAAAGAATAAATAGATGCTTTTGTGTTAATCAATGATAATTGAATCTATTGTAAGAAATACTAAAAAGATACTAACTCGAGATAAATTTGAATATTACATATCATCAAACTAGCAAAGGAAGTTGCAAAAATTATATATAAATTTGTTTGGGAGTACAATTTCCTTATAGAAGAGAAAGAAGAAAGTGAAGAGATGTTTATTTATTTAGAGAAAGATGAGAAAGATGCTTTATGGTAGAAAATAGTGTTAGGCTAGGGCAACGGAGCATAGTTTTTAGGTCAGTGTGTCGGAGGCGGCCTAGGATGAGGGCTAGGGTTTGGAGTCTCCGGGATAGCGATGTCAGGCGGCATAGGACGAGGGCCAGAGATTACGTCAATGGCAGCAAGACGTACTGGCTTCATATGTTGCACAAGTGAACCTTCACTGCTCAGCTCAGCAAGTGTTGTAGGCTTCGAAATCATTAGCATAACCAACAAAACTAGCATCCCACAGTTTCCCATCTTCTTTTTCATAACCTACCAATTTTATTTATGCTTCAATCTATCATATATAACACCTCTTTTATACTACTCCAAACCTACATCTTTCACTCACTTTTTCAAAAATATTATCTATAAAATTTACCACATCTTTATTTCAAAGCTTCTTACGTTTAAGTGTTGGCTTTTTCTCAATTTCTAAACGTGGTATATTGTTTTACAAAAGTCAAGCAACGATGGATCAATCCACGCTGGAGGTGATTTTTTTTCCACAAATAATACTAATTTCATATAATTTAATATTATTTTAGGATAGACTGAAGTGTTGGAAATTCAAATATAAATCTAAATTATATTACAGTCTCAATTCATGACTGTATATACGAAATTTAAAAGACTGTATCATTTGTTTTTTAAGCGTAGTTGTAATTTTTAAGAATCATTATTATTTAAAAATCATAAAAATTAATCAGCCTTGAAATGAAGGCTCTGTCTCGGCTCCTATCTCTTGTCTCTTCTCTCTTGTCTTTTTGTCACCCTATATTTTATAGTTTCTGAAAGCCAAAGTCAAGCGTTCTTACGTTTAAATATTCTTATTGGCTTTTTGTTAAAACAATGTTGACAAAAGTGAAGCCAGATGATGAACTGAGGCTAGAGGTTATTTTCTTTCCACAAATAATAGTCATTTAATATAAATTTATTGAAATAGACTCCTTCAATTTTATTTTTTGGATAGCACTTAATACTGCGAATACGACTTTCCTGAGACTAAATTTCTAACCTTTTTTTTTTATAATTCCTGATATCTAGAATTTGGTGTATGGAGGAACTATTAAGAGAGGTTTGATATTTTTCTATAAGATTTAGAGTTTAGGAACGGATAAAAGTATGTGTTTGAAAGTAGGAACTCGGTTTCTAGTGTCAAATTTTCATCTAGTGTAGCATTTTCTTTACTTTCTTTACTGGAATTTTTTTACGGAGACCAATTTTTAGTAATTTTATATATAGACACGTAAGCTTAAACAAACTTACAAACTTTAAAATAAAATTCAAAATCCAATATGCATAAAAATAATATGAAACAAAAATTATAGAGACATACTTTTCGCGGTTTAATGTCTCCATAGGTCCCTATTTTTGTTCAGAATTTGAAATAGGTCCCTTTATTTTTTGGCGTCTGAATTAGGTCCTTATTTTTGCTAATTTGATGCAAATAAATCTTTTCCGTCAATTTCATCAAACGGCGTTAATGAATGTGTGACATGGCCTTACACGTGTCAATACTGTCCTCAGGCCACGTCACACATTCATTAACGCCGTTTGATGAAATTGACGGAAATGATTTATTTGCATCAAATTAACAAAAATAAGGACCTAATTGAGACGCCAAAAAATAAAGGGACCTATTTCAAATTCTTAACAAAAATAGGGACCTATTGAGACATTAAACCTACTTTTCGCTTAGTAAGGCCTGCTCACCCCACCAAACACAAACTATGTCGGCTCACCCCCACCAAACACAAGCTACCTTACCTAGTGAATTTAACCTTCCATAAAATTATAATAAAATTACAATGTATTTAATTTTAAAATTATTTTTCAATTGTGCTTGAGATTTTCATCCCTCCTCTCCATGGAACATTATAAACTTCAATGAGACGTGTTTTTTATCTTTGATCTTGTCATAAATCCTTTGAATTGAAAATGTTTTTCCTCAAGTTCTTCTATCATACCCTCTTCTTGAAAATAATTTGTCTTTAAATTCATACCACTTGAATATTTCTTATCATTCTCCCTTGTTTGAAGAGAACTGGAACTAGTAGAAAAAAGAGATGTTACCGTGTTCGTTATGCCTCTATTCACCAGAAACCGAAGCATACAATGGCGTGGTGACATTTTTGAAATTTTCTTGAACGTATAGGCCTCAGTTGCTTCTCAACCGATGTCATATACCTCTTGTTGCCTCAGTTACCTACTGAATCGAGGACAAACTCCACTGCAAGACACTAACAATCCAGTTAGCTGTCTAATGAAAATCTCTGTGCAGGGATTTTGGCCTTAGTTGTCTACAGAACCGAGGCCAAAAACCCCTGCAAGAGTTTGACATTCCACATCTACAATCTGTTTTCATAAAGGTTGTAGTTAGACAGTTAGGGATTTTGCTTCGGTTCTCAGGGGAACCGAGGCCATAGACCCCTTCCAAAATGTTGACATCCCACGTTTGCAGCATACATTAAAGTTGGCAGTTACACCGTCAGGGATTTGGCCTCGGTTCTCAAGGGAACCAAGGCCATAGAACCCTGGGAACCGAGGCCATAGACCCTGATCTGGACAATTTTAAAATATTTAAGTAAAATGTAATTTTTGACAGAGGATTTGGCCCCGGTTTAGAGGTAAACCGAGGCCAAAGGGATGAAAAAAAATTCAAAATTGCCATTTCAAATTTATTTTGATTTTTTTACGTGTATAGGCCTCGGCTTTAGGGGGAACCGAGGCCATATACCTCTTACTGCTTCGGTTTTATTAGGAGCCGAGGTAATAAAGTTCTCGTAGGTTAAAAAAAAGAAAATGCATGAGCAATATCGTCTTCCTCCTCGCAAAAGAGAAACATTACTCTACTGTTGTTGCGCGCCATTGCATTTTCTCTCATTTTGTTGTTTCCGTGGTCATCGTCGACGCTTATTTGACATTATCACCGATCAAAATCGTTCCAAACCTCATTTTGGTTTGGTTTTTGCGATTTCTTCTTCTCCTTACGCCACAGTTGCGCCACGCGAGTTCCTGGTCTCCTTACGCCACAGTTGCATCGTCGTCGTCACTATAGAACGACGTTCTTCATCATTTTTGCGTTTTTGGATTAGTTTGATGTGTTTTTGATTGTTTTGGATGATCAAACTTACGTTTTGTTGTATTTTTGTGTAGGTATTGTGTTTTTATTTGAAATTTGATTTGTTTCAGAACGCAGGTTGTCGCATCTTCTTTATTGTTGTCTGGTTTTTCATGCTCCTAAGTTCCTATTATTGTGTTTATTTGTTTTATTTTGTTAATTTTTAATTTTTTTTATGTTGAATATAAATAATTATGTAAGATTGAATGTTTGAATTGATCTTTTGAGTGCTTATAAATTGTACGATTGTATGATTGAATTGATTGTATGTTGAATAATTGTATAATTGTATGATTGTATGATTGTAATTTTGTAGAATATTTACGTATGGATCGAAATTGGATTAATTTACCACGCATTAGTGCTGAGTACGAGAGAGGGGTAGAGGAATTTATACAATTTGCGCAACATAATGAGGGTAGAAGTAATGATGAAGTGAAGTTTAGATGTCCTTGTGTGAATTATTTGAATGGGAGAAAGTTGAACGCAACCCAAATTAGGGAACATCTTATATGTGATGGTTTCCTACGATGCTATACAACATGGATATGGCACGACAAAGAAATACACTTTCCGACTGTCTCCCAAACTGAGAATGTTATTGATTCCACCATGGAAGAAGATCGACTGGATGAAGACAAATTAGAGGACATGATCCGCGATTTTGGCGCATAAAACTTTGCCAAATCTCATGTGTATGAGACAATGTCGATTGATGCGAAAACACTTTTGTTTGTCGGTTCAACTAAGTTCACACGATTGTCAACGGTGTTAAGGGTCATGAATTTGAAGGCAACCAATGGATGGACTGATAAGAGTTTCACATAATTGTTGACATTGTTGAATGAAATGCTGCCAGATGGAAATACAGTACCCACTCGTAATTATGATGCAAAAAAAATTCTTTGTCCGATGGGTATGGAGTATAAAAGGATACATGTTTGTCCCAATGACTGCATTTTATATAGGAAAGAGTTTGAATTTTTGAAAATGTGTCCAAAATGTGGGTTATCACGATACAAGTAAAAAAATAATAGTGAAGATAATGGTTAGATAGAAAAAAATGGATCTGCTTTGAAAGTAGTTTGGTACCTTCCAATTCTGCCCAGACTTAAGCGTTTGTTTGCGAATACAAAAGATGCTAAAATCCTTAGATGGCGTGCAAATGAGAGAAAAATTGATGAGTTGCTTCATTACCTAGCTGATTCAAAGCAATGGAAAAATATTAATCAACAGATGTAGAAATCTTGGCTTGGTTTAGCCACTGATGGAATGAACCCATTTGGTAATTTAAGTACCAATCACAGTTGTTGGCCAGTTATTTTGATAATTTAAAACTTATCTCCTGCATTATGCATGAAGAGGAAGTACGAGATGTTGTCTATGATGATATCTTGTCCAAAGCATCCTGGAAATGACATAGATGTTTATCTAAGCCCACTAGTTGAAGACTTGAAGTTGTTGTGGGTTGATGGCACTAGTGCAGAATTGGCTTTTAACGTCCCCCCATAGACGTCCGTCCACAAAAGCCCCAACATAAATAATTGACCGGTGGCATATTCGTAAATAAGTGAAACTCTAGATATCCATTGTGAGGGGAGACGAACGTCTAAGAGGCTGAAAAAATGAACGTTCAACTCCCCTGTCAGCCCATCAAACATCCGTGTAGGAGGGGCACAGACGTCTATAATATTATAGACGTCCGTCCCCCTCCACACGGACGTTTAAGTGGCTGAGAGACAATTAATTCTTCAAATACCTGTTAGCACCCCCAAATGTCCGTTGTGGAGGGACGGACGTTTATATAATTATAGAGGTCCGTCCCCCTCCACAACGGACGTTTGGGGTGCTGACAGGTATTTGAAGAATTAATTGTCTCTCAGCCACTTAAACGTCCGTGTGGAGGGGGACAGGCGTCTATAATATTATAGACGTCCGTGCCCCTCCTACACGGACGTTTGATGATTTGAAGACAATTAATTCTTCAACCACCCTGTCAGCACCCGAAACGTCCAATATCAGGGGACGAACGTCTATAATTATATAAATGTCCGTCCCCCTCCACAACGGATGTTTGGGGTGTTGACGGGTATTTGAAGAATTAATTGTCTCTCAGCCACTTAAACGTCCGTGTGGAGGGGGACGAACGTCTATAATATTATAGACGTTCGTGCCCCTCTTGCACGGGCGTTTGATGGGCTGAAGACAATTAATTCTTCAACCACCCTGTCAGCACCCGAAACGTCCAATATCAGGGGACGGACGTTTATATAATTATAGACATTTGTCCCCCTCCACAACGGATGTCGAGAGTTTCACTTATTTAGAACCCATCCCCCCCTTCTGATCCATTCATTTCTGCAAGCAGGGGGCCGATCTTATGGCCTCTCTTTCTTCTCGGGAGGGCAATCTTATGGCCTTCACCTCCCGCCCCGCTCGGAAATGTCCGCTTCAACCGCAGTTTCACCTCCCAAAAAGCAAAGTTGGCTTGACGAACGCAGATGCGAGGAAGCGGAAGCAAGATAAGCGCTTTTCCTACTGAGAAAGCGAGCGCGCGACGGTTCGAGTTAGCGAAGCGCTGTAGTAGCACCGGCCGATGCTGAGCCAAGGAAGCTCCGCCTTATCTATAGAGGCAGTCAACCGAGTGCACAAACGGATGTCTGGTAGTGCACAATGAACGTCAAACCCCAACCCTACCACAAAACAATTCAGGCAGGTGGTCGTTGTGGTCCTGTGTCAGGGAAACGTCGGACGTCAAAAGGCCAAAAGAACAGACGTCTAAAGCCCTTTTTGCACTAGTGTGGGGTTGAAATATTTCATGCCTTCGCTTCTGAAACTATAGCTCAACAATTGAAACACGAAAAGAAGACGGTGTATCTGTGTCATCGGAGATATTTAAAATATAATCATCCATATCGAAAGTTAAAAAAGTCATTCAATGGATATCAAGAGAAGGACGTGTTACATGAGGAGCATTGGTATCTTGAAGATAATGATTTTGATGATGTTACAAAGTGAAGAATAAGAAGACTTCTGCTGTATGAGTTTAAAAGCATTTATGTATAAGATAAGACACCAGAACCGAGCAGTTAAGACCAAACGGTCATTGAGTAGTTTAAGGCGAACAACATATAACAGATAAAGGTCGAATATTGTTTATGGCCGAACACTGTTCATGGACGAACACAGCTTAAGACCAAATGGTAGAAAGCATGACCAAGACCAAGCGGGGCATGAACGAGACCGAGCGGTTGGACGCGGAAGTGGTGGTAGAAAGAATTGAACCTGGCAACAGAGCAAAGGCATAACTGAGACCGAATGGTCATAATAAATGAAGGTCGGACGAAGTGTAACAATTGAAGGCCGAACGCAGTAAAAGACCGAATGGAGTTGAATATTGGCGAAACTTAGTTGAACCCCGAACGGTCACTAACACTGGCCGAACATAAGTTGAGGACTGAACGGTGTTGAAAACAGTTGAAGGTTGAACACTGCTAAAAAACTGAATGGAGCATAGTAGTTGAAGACCAAACGGTGTCAAACAAGCCAAACGATATTGTGTCCAACTAACACTGTAGAAGAAAAATGTTAAGAGTTGGAAAGTTTACAAGTATTGAGTCGAGCGGTGGAGAACATGACAAAGACAGAGTAGGTAGCACCGAACGATCAAAGGCAGTACGGAATTGAGTCGAATGGCAGAAGGTGATAAGGGTTTAATCTGAATGGCAGGAGGCTGTGACGAATCAAACAGAGCGACAAAAGATGAAGAACTCAAGCCGAACGATTGAAGAGTTAAAAATCTTAACTGCTCTAAGTCTCGCATATAATCTTTTATCACTTAGAATAATCGATTATCACTGGCAGTTGTAATGTGTCTTTTCATTTTCAGACCAGTAGGCTATATATACCTTTGCCAAACACTTTAGAAGAGAACTTTGCGAATTTAAGAATACATTGAAATTTGAGGACGTTCTCAAGTGCTAGTTCCTGCTCTTGTCAATTCTTGTGAATAGGAGAAGCTCGCGCTTTGTGTGTCAAAGGTCAGAGGGGTTCTCTTCAAGTTGGCAGAGTTGTTGCTTCCGGTTCGTTTGTTGAAGGAAACTCTTCCGGTTCGTTTGCCAAAGGAAGGTTTTTGCAGCACTCTTTCAGTTTGTTTGTCGAAGGAAGGTGTTTTTGTTATTGTTATTTTCTATTCACTTTCATTGTAACTGTGAAACTGTTTTAGTGAAAAGGTTAATCACTATTCATAGTGATTAACAACTGGACATAGAATCTTTTGATTCGAACCAGGATAAAAATCATTTGTGTGATTTTTCTACTCCCTAAAATCTTTACATTTTCTACACGTCAACTATTTGATAAAACGTTTAAGAGAAAATTAAAGGAACCATTTTTTAAATTGACCGAACAAGCTCTTCGCTTTTAAACAATCTGTATCGTACTCCAATTTAATATTTCCACTACGCAATAACGGTACAGATTATTCCAATATGACGAAGCACCAAATCCACTTACTGGCCTTCAAATCCTCGAAAAATTTAATAAAATATATCATGTATTTGGGAAAAACATCCAAGAAGTCATCTTAACGAACCCTTTGAAGAAGAAATCAATATTCTTTCATCAACCATACTGGTCAAAGTTAGATGTTAGATATTGCATAGATGTGATGCATGTAGAGAAGAATGTGTGTGATAGCTTGATTAATACACTACTCAACATTCAGGGAAAAACAAAAGATGGAGTGAATGCTCGTTTGAATTTGGTTGACATGAAGATCCGAGAAGAGTTGACACCCAGGGAGATTGGTAAATGTACTTATTTGCCCCCTGCATGTTACACAATGTCCAGACAAGAGAAGATAAGTTTTTTCCTTTGTTTAAAGAGTATCAAGGTACCACAAGGATACTCTTCAAATATGAAGAGTTTAGTGTCGCTGCAGGACTTAAAGCTTGTCGGCATGAAGTCTCACGATTGTCACGTCTTAATGCAACAATTGTTACCGGTGGCTATTCGTGGAATTTTGCCCAAAAATGTTAGGCAGACCATAAACAGGTTGTGTTCACTTTTTTCATCAATTTGTTGTAAAGTCATCGATCTTACAAAGTTAGATGAATTTCAAGGTGAGATTGTTATCATCTTGTGTCAACTAGAGATGTTTTTCCCTCCATCGTTTTTTGACATCATGGTACATTTACTTGTTCATTTGGTTAGAGAAATCAAGTTGTGCGGACCGATATACTTAAGATGGATGTATCATATTGAGCGTTATATGGAGATTTTGAAAGGGTAATGTTAAAAATATGTATCGTCTTGAAGGTTCAATGATTGAAAGGTATATTGCTGAAGAAAGTATCGAGTTCTGTTCAGATTACATGACATCAACAAATCCAATAGGAGTTCCTCGTACATCATGGTTGAATAAATGTTCTACAAGTAAAAGCATCTAAGATGTGAATGTGGTGACCAAATACTGCGAAGAATTGTTGCTAGCATATCTTTATATATTGAACAATATAGATGAGGTGATCCCTTTTTTGGAAGCACACAAAATCATTATGAAGAATAAAAATCCAAGACAATCAAAGAAATGACAGTTGATGGAGCATAACAAAACATTTATGTCTTGGTTCAAATCTGAAGTTGACAAAGAGCCACATTCTTCTCAGACTTTGTTGTGGCTTGCAAATGGTTTAAAGTTTGATGTCATATGTTGTATAGGTTATGAAATCAATAATTACACATTATATACGAAGACTTAAAATGATAAAAACACAGTACAAAATAGTGAAGTCAGTCTAGAAGCTGAGTCACTCTAATTTTCCAAATTAAAAGATCAAAATCCTGTACTTGGATTAATGAGATATTATGGTATAAAAGAAGATATGTGGGAGGTTGATTACACTAAGTTTTATGTTCCATTGTTCAAATGTAAGTGGTTTGACAATAAGAGTGGTGTGAAAATAGATGAATTGGGTATGACACTAGTTGATTTTTTTAAGGTGGGTTACCGAGACGAATTGTTTATCATGGTACATCAAGCATCTCAAGTTTTTTATGTCAAAGATCCTGTGTCTGATCATTGGTATGTGATAACGGTTGAATATATCGTTATCTGTGATGCAATTTTGATACTAAATCAACCCTTTTTTACTTATAAGCTTGCTTGAACTCTTGTTTTTAGCTTAGTTTTATGAATAAGAGAATTGATGCTATGCTTAATGATTTTATCACTAAATTCCCTTAATTCTGTAGGTTATTGGTATGATTTGGAAGAAGAGCAAAAGTATCAAGGAGTTGGAGCCCATAAAGGACAGAAAAAGCACCAGAAGAGAAGGCTACAGAAGGTCGCAGGACGCCTGGTTGCCCTTCAGGAACGCTGAGCGCTAGGTAGCTCACACCAGTGCCTGGGCGCCCTTCCAAGGGCGCTGAGCTGCATACTCCATGTGCCACAGAGTGCCTAGGCGCCCCACTTAGGGCGTTGAGCGCCAATGACGTTGGCCTATGATCCAATGTTTATCTATTTAAGGACTTGAACGACCTAGGGTTGGTATCTCTTGATGGCTTGAGCACAGAAACACACATTTTGCCCCTTTGGAGGCAGATTTGGGGATGCGGCTTTCATTCCATTATACACCTAGTTTCTTCATGACGATGGAGAAGTAATCTCATTTGTTGTTAGGGAAAATGTAACCTCTAAACTCTCATGTATTTGAATTTGTTCTAAATTATTATATGCTTATTTCATTAATTGTTAGGGATTTTCTCCTTTGCTCTATGCTTGTTATGTTTTGATCATTCATGGCATGATTTTATGGTCTTCTTTATTATTGGGAAATACCTAGAAACCATGATCTAGAGCATTTCTCCCAAAAGCAATATTGCACAGGGATGGGGATAGGAGGTTTGGTCGTCTTAGGCTTTTATTCGTAATGCAGAATTGATTATTAGGGATGCAAGGGATTATGCTTTAATAATTAAGGATAGACTTTCTTCACCGAGGGATCGAGTTTTAAGTAATTTAGAGAGTGACATTAACAATTGAATGAAGAAGATGAATTCTTATATGCATAAGAGTAAGGACAGTGAAATCTAAACCCCAACAACATACTCATCTCATATTATCAACATCATCCATTCACATTTGTGTTAAAGCCTCAATTGATCAAATTACATTCATGTTTATTTTTTGTTGCATTTGCATTTAAAAACCAACAAAATATCTTTTCAGTCTTAATTAGTTAAGTAATTACATGATTGTTTAGTGTCTTGAGTCTCTTGGAAAATGATACTTGGTCTTACCATTTTATATTACTTGATACAATTTGGTACACTTGCCAATCTGTTAACAATATGTCGCTCTTCAAGGCAAAAAACAAATTAAAGTTAACGAAGACAATCTGATTAATATTCATATTGCTGACAACCATTCATTGAAAACAATGACAAATTTGAATGACCACCCTTTACTTGACGATGTACATGCAATTCGGTCAGATCATGATGAGGGGATGTACATTTGACCAATCCATTTATTTATGTATGAATTTCAAATTTGTGTATAAGTTTTTCATTAATATTCCATAAGTCTTTTATTAATATTTCATATGACCCCTATTACATGTTTTGTTAAATTATATGATATTACATAAGTCTTTTATTAATATTTCATGTTGTTATGTATTTTGACAGATATATGGCTGACCACCCACATTCATCAAGGGATGACGCTCCCTCATCCAGACCTATTAGAGGAGCCACCAGGTTGAAACAACTGATCGTCAAAAGAAATAGTGGTGAAAGGACATATGTGAATGTTAATGTCATCACTAGTGTGGCATCTGGCCCAAATGCAAATGCCTTCAGATCATACCTTGGAGTACTGGCCCGTGATAGGATTAATATTTTAACTCCATCTTTTGAACATGTGTCTGAGGTTGATCGGAACATTATATGGAACGATCTATTGGTAAGTTAATTAATATCATTTGTTTATATTGATAATTTTGTACTGATACAACTTTATTATGTTTATTACCAACCATATTTGACATTCCAAATGTTGCAACACTTAGAAATAATTGTTTATCATCTATTACTGAGAAATTCCCGGGTTTTAAGACTAAGTTGACCTCGAGATATATATTTGGGGCAAAAAAAATGAGTCTCCATGTGCAAAATATAAGACCATTGATGAGGAGACTTGGCGCCTCTTTGTACAAAGTCGGACATCAAAGGAATGCCATGTTAGTATAGTTGATATTATTCAATTTCTAATTAACAAATTTCTATCATATGAACTAATTCAATATATGTGACAGGTGATAATGGTTTAATATACCGTTATTTGTGATGCAATTTTGATACTAAATGAACCCTTTTTGACTTAGAAACTTGCTTGATTTCTTGTTTTTAGTTTACTTCTGTGAATAAGAGAGTTGAGGTTATACTTGAGGATTTTATCACTAAATTACCTTGATTTTGTAAGAAATTGGAATGATTTGGAAGAGGAGTTAAAGTAGCAAGGAGTTGGAACCTAGAAAGGACTGAAAAAGCACCAGAAAAGAAGGCTACAAAAGGTTGCAGAATGCTTGATCGCCCTTTTCTTGGGCCCTGAGCGTAGGATGCCTCGCAACCACGCTTGGGCGCCCTTTTCGGGGCGCTGAGCGTAGGATGTCTTGCTTCCACGCCTGGGCACCCTTTCAGGGGCGCTAAGCGCCAGTCTTCGAGTGTCGTTTCACGCTTGGGCGCCCTTCTAGGGGCGTTGAGCGCCACTTCCCTTGCAAGCTCGCTTGGGCGCCCTAAGTTGGGGCACTAAGCACTTGTGATGTTGGCCCATGATCCAATTCAGCCCTATTTAATGATTTGCACATTTTGGAGGAGATATCTTTTGAGAGAAAGGATGCAAATTCACACTTTTCGACTCTATGGAGACATAATTGGATGCAGAAGCTCTCCTCTTTGATTTTTAAGGTTTATCTTTCATTCTTATTTCATTGTACATCTAGTTTCTCCATGACAATGGAGAACTAAACCTTATATGTTGTTGGGGAAGATGTAAGCTCATAAACTTATATGTATTTGAATTTGTTCTGAGTTATTCATTCATGGCATGATATATAATTTGTCTGAGTATCGACTGATATCTTACACTTCATGATCTGGGAAATTTCTCCCAAGGGAACTATTGCCTAGACAAAGGGAGAGACACTTGGTTATCTTAAGCTTCCAATTGTAATGCATAATTAATTATTAGGGAGACAAGACATTGTGATCTAGTAATTAAGGATATGCTTTATTCGCCGAGACATCGGGTTTTAAGTAATTTAGAAAGTGATATTAATAGTTAAAGAAGAAGAAGAATTTATATATGCACGATAGTGAATAGGTGAAATCTAAATCCCAACAACATACTCATCTCATAATACAAACATCATTCATTCACTTTTGTGTTTCTCTTCAATTGATCAAAATTGCATTCATATTTACTTTTCCACTTTTTACATTTAAAAACCCAAAATTGTTCTTCAAAGTCTTAATTAGTTAAGTAATTACATGACTGTTTAGCGTCGTGAGTTTCTTCCTCTGCATTCTCTCGTTTTCCATTAACGTTCAAGTAAGTTTTCTTCCATTTTTCGCTGTTTAAAATCATTTTGCACCGATTATATTACGTTTGGAACCCTTATCTTTAATTTGCACCGATTAAAATACATTTTCATTGGCTTTTAGTGCAGTTCTTGGGCGCATTCTAGGACAACTACAACGGTGATTTTCGAACCATTATTGTGCGTGTTTTTCTCCTCATCCTCACATCAGAACCTGTCTACTCCCTCATCTTCACGACAGCAATTTTTTTTAAAAAAAAAAACCCAAAAATTGGTGTGTGTTCAAAGACGCCAGTTAACGTCTGTAATAAATGCAACAAATGTGAATTGGTGTCTGTTCAAAGACAACAGACGTCAATTTATGTCTTATGCTATGACGTCAAACGTTTAACAGATGTCAAAAGCCTAAAATAACAGACGTTAAAAGCTATTTTTGTGTTAGTGTAAATAACATCAAATGAAGAAGTCTTTGTGTATGGAAAGCTAACCCCAAAACTAGAAAAACACTAAGCAAACCAAATAGGTTAAAAAATCTAGGCTAAGAAAATGAAAACCCTTAGGATAGTAAAACACTAAGTCAGAAAACCCCAAACCTCAATTAGGAAACCAACCTTTAGTTAGACACTAGGTTAAAAAAACACTAAGTCAGAAAATCCCAAACCTAAATTAAGAAACCTACATTTAGTTAGATACTAGGATAGTAAAACCCAAGTTAGAAGACAAATCTTAAGATAGAAAATAAACTCTAAGCTAGAAGAAATTAGAGAACCCTGGATAGATGAACATAAAGCCATAAGCCAAGAAAGGGAAATGAAAATACAACGGCTCAGGAAATAGAGTAGAAAACAAAAAGGCCTGAAATAATAGGACAAAAATTGTAGGATAAAACTCTGGATAGGAAGAACATAACCAAAAACTATAAATGATCATCTAGGAGAAAGAATTAATAAAAAAAATAAACTAAGGATTAAGAAAAACAATTCAAGGCTCCAGAAAACAACTTTGATTAATAATCCAAGAACATAGGGTGAAAACAAAAGACCTAGAACATGAAACCCAAAACACATAACCGAAATCCTCAACATAGAAAAACATAAGAAAACACTTAGGTCTTAGGAAATAGAAAAACATATAGGCTAAAAACACCCAGATGCATGGCTAAACAATGTTCTTCCTAAAAGCGTTCAAGAGAGATTGAGTTAAATGCCCAATGCTTATAATACCTTGAATAGGAATTCAGGATCTCTTGAAAATAAAATAGGTCGATACAATGTCTCTGACAAAATATATTAAAAGATTTAATTATTAAAATGTGTAAGAAAGCTTAAGCAAGCTAAACATTATATGTCTAAACAAAGACAAAAGCTAAAAAAGCGTTTACTTGACTAAACGATGCCATGAGCTTAACAAATACTTCATCTTATGATGAAGTATATATTTGTGCTTAGTATCCTTAAAGAAAAGAGCTTGATCGAAAAACGCTACCCAACGGTAGAAAATCAAAAAACACTTTGTTGTTTTAAGCAAAGCATTAAATGACACTTAATGCTCAACGCTCAAAAACAACAAAAGCAACATTTGATAGACTGATCATAAATCAAAATTAGATCAGAAGTAGGTAAAAGGAAAGACATTCACAAAATGATCTCTTCCAAGAAAACAACAATATAAAACGTGTGAAGAAACAAACCTCAATGAAGTAAAACACTAGAAAACTCTCAAGCTAAAGTAATAACAAGACACAAGAAAGCACAAGAAAGCACAAGAATCCTAAAATAAAAGATAAAACATTAATAATAAATAAATTCGTTATATATGTATTTGTCTTGTGCAGGACAATCACTACCAACGTTCATATGGTTACCAAAATAAATGTTGAGAGAAAGACAAAGAAGAGCTCTGATCATATTATCAATAATTTTGCCAAAAAGACAAGTCAAAATCACTTTTGTTAAAGGCTTTGAAAAGCACACCTTCTCTGACAAAGTACACCATCCTACGACTAACATCGGCACCAATAGCCAAAAAGTACAAATCTCAAGACAAACATTGTAAAACGGTCATATTGTCAAATCTCAAGAGAAGCATCGTCACAAAGGCTATATCCTTATGGTTTATAAATAAAAGATCAGAAGAAAGAAGATGATGATGATGACGATGAGAGAAAATATGAAGATATCTCATCTTAAATGTCATTTTTTGCATATTGATAAAAAAACGTTTTGAAAAGAACAATATGTGCATCATTTTGAAAAAGGCACCACTACTCCAGATGTTCTTAACATTGTTCATACATTTTGCTACAGTATTAACGGATATCATGGATTGGCACTACAATCATACACTTTGCTTCATTTTATTTGCATAAATCATATTGAGTACTTGCAAATTGCACATTATGATATATTTTGAAATAAGTATATATACTATGATCTGTATACATTTATATACTATTATACTATTTTGAATTTAAAAATTGAGCTCTGACTTACATTATGAAAAATCTTATATTGCTCATTTTTTATAAGTGCTACATTGCTTCATGATAGGGGGAGCATCACATTCTTCAGTGGTCTATAAGGAATTTATTTTGATCTCTCTTTTTAGCACTTGATTTCCATGTTACTTGTTATGCCATTTTTTGCTAATGCCCAAAGGGGGGGAGTAACTTGAAAACAGATTTCTTGTTATGCATCATCAAAAAAGGGGGAGATTGTTGATAGGGGGAGCTATGTATAGCAAAATCCATCTCACGTATAAGTTTTCTATGATGAAAAAAAGAAATGTTTTATAGTTTCTTGCACAACAAATGGCGAAACAGTTCATTGATCTTTACTATGTTTTTTCTTGAATTGATTGGTATATGTATGAAATGAATCATTGGTTGAAACATAATGCACATTGCATATCTGGAAGAAATAATCGACTATACTGTTTATATAATCTGTTAAATTTCCATATATTTCTTAATATGATTAACAGGAGCAAAACTACTGTGATTTAATCGATCACATTAGTTGTATAATCGATTCAAACACGTTGTTATGTCAACATGTGTTTGCTGAGTGCATTGATGTGATTGAAAGAGAAAATGTTTTCAAATTTTCTTAAGTATGGAACTTAACTGATTACATTAGTTTCCTAATCGATTAAAATGTGTATCTTATGAAATCATTTACATTAAAAGCCCTAACTGTCTATATTGGTCATATTTGTTTATTGTTGGCTTGTATGATTTACATAAACGATTGCATCAACCATTTAATCTATTAAATCTGAAACAAATGTAAAATTGTTAAAGTAGAAGGAAAAAACCTAACAGATTACATTATGTGCTTAATTGATTAAACTGCGTTAGAGTTTGAAAATTCTATAAATAGGTGCATTGCGCGCTACTTCAATACGAATTAATGATTTTACACTTTCATAAATGATTTGTTTGTTGAGTATTCAATTACAGGAGCGTCCTAAACTTCCTTGAGAATCAAGATCTCATTTGGAAGAAATTCATAAATATTCTTACAAGATAGTTGTTCTTACACATTGCTAATCATATTCTGCACGTGAGGTGTATTCTTAGAGATTAGTGTCTGCCTACAATCAACAGGATTGTGTGCCCTGTTGCTGTGAGCCAGGAAGAGAACGTGTGTGTTCTGCATATTAGAGTTGGGATTGCTGTAAGGTTACAAAAAGTTGGGATTGCTTTATGGATTGTGATATTGTGAGGTGATTCACATCTTGTACTATAGGTGGTATTGAGTTGGGGAAAGAGAGTGCATTGATAGGGGAGTTCTCTGTTTTCTTGCTTGTAAACTTTATCACGATAGTGGTTCCCTTCAACTCAAGTTGTTGAAGAAAGACTGGATGTAGGCTTGGCCGAACCAGTATAAATCTTTGTGTTGCTCTTTTTCTTCCTTTTCTTGTATTGTTGATTCATATACCTTTTATATTGCATTCCAAGAAACCTTAAAGATTTTTGAAAAGCTTTTGAAAGATCAAATTTTTTAAAGGGCTAATCAATTCACCCTCCCCCCCTCTTGGTTAAGATTATTGGCATCATTATTGCTACATTTATCACATGAGAGAAAGAGAGAAGAGAAAAGTAAAGCATGCCTCTAGTACTTCAATGTATTACGTGTAAGGAGAGAAAAATAAAGAGATGAGAGAAACATCTGCGAGTGTTTAGACTATTTTGTATTTTGTATTGTAAGAAATGTATGATTCTAATTCTGGAGAGAATAAAAAACACTTATAACTTAACTCTGAAAGGTTAAGGAAATCTAGGTGAGATCATCTAGTACCAAGAGTGGTGTGAATACTCAACTGATTTAGGGTAACTAGAGGTTATTCACTGATAAGGGATACCAAGAGTGGTGAAGAATACTACACAACCAGGAGTGGCTGAAACTCAAGGAAATATCAACAAGGTTGATGAGTACCAAGAGTGGTGCGAATACTCAAGAAAATCTCAGTGGGTTATTGAGTACCAAGAGTGGTGCTAATACTCAAAGGAAATCTTAGCGGGGTTGTTGAGTAGCAGACATGGTGCGAATACTCAACTAATCTAGGGTAACTAGAGGTTATTCGCTGATCAGAGATACCAGGAGTGGTGAATAATATTACGCAACCAGAAGTGGGGAAAACTAAACTACACGCATTTTCTTAATGGTATTGAGAGCGTCTAGGGATACCGAGAGTGGTGAATAATACTACATAATCAAGAGTGAGTTAAACTCGACTCTACTTCATTAAATATCTAATGGAACCCCTTAAGTGATGGAAACCTAATTAGGCAAGTCATCCAAAGGAGTATTGATTCATGCTAAGGCTAGGAAAAGGAAGTAGAAGAAGAACTTTTAAAGGATCTTTCTTGATTTTCTTTCTCTATATCTTAGAAGGATTCCTCTTTTAATACTATATGGTTGTTTTGTTTGTAGGATACAATAAAGGCAAGAACCATGGTCAACCAATCAGATTTAGGAAAATCACTCTTCAAGGAATTAGCACCTAGGCCACTCAAGCACCCTCATGCAGGGGGGGCTCTAGCATAGATGCACCAAATGGACATCCTAGCTCACGTGAGCCCAGGCGCCCTCAGACAAGGGGATCTCCAGCGCTAGCAGAGCTGCCTAAAGCACATTTGGGCAACATTGTCCATGTGACCCAGCATGCTTTCCGTGACCCAGCTAACTTGGCCTCTAAGCTCGTTTCTTATTTTGAATTTTGGAGGGAAATTAGGACAGAATTGAGGTTCTTCTTCACCTATAAATAAGAGGGCCTCTCCTTTGTAATTTCCACTTTTGGAAGTAATGAAATGTTGCAGAATTACTTGCTCAATTTTTATATCCCTTAGTCACCTCTGAATTTCAAATTCAGATACTCTCCTTTAGCTTCCTTCCTTAGTAGGAAGGCCTTCTGAGCTTGGAGGCATCATACACACACCACACCTTCATCCAAACTTTCATCAAACACCTTCTATGCATCCAATTCCTTGCACCAAATTTAATGTTGTTGTGCATCTGTTTCAGAGCTTCTTCTTACGTGCTTAATGCTAGGAGAGGGTTCCATCAAGTGGTATCAGAGCTGTGGTCATCCACGCATCCATAACTAAGTCTTTTCTTCAATTTTCTACTCCATTCGTGTTCCACACGTGTTGTTCTTGTTTCAGTCCATTATTTCAGTTCTTTCACTGCTGTTTTGAGTTTTATTTGTATTTCCAGTTATGGTTTTTGTGATTCCTATGTGTGTTCATGTTTACTTTTCATTTTAAACGGTGAAGCTTCCTTGTTTGTGTCATTTCCAACTTTAATTTTCAATTCCAGTTCTGTCTTAGTCTTGTGCATTTTATAATTGTAGTTTTAATTTTGTCTCTGTTTGGTTTACTGTTCTGCTGGGTTTATTTCGGTTGGCTTGAGTTTAAAGTGCTAGAAAAGCTTTAAATGAACCAACTAAGGCAATGAGAACTTGTTCTAGCCTTGGTGATATAAGCAAAAGCACTAGAAACTGAGTCTGGTTTCAAATTTGCTCAAGAAATTCAATTTCTGGTTAAATCCTTAAATCTGTTTCAGTTGGTTTTCCTTTGATTCTGAAGCTTGGTACAACATTGATTAGTGTTGTTGAATGTGTCTTAAGGTGTGGCAAACCAGAATAAGCAATGAAATGCAATATGCATAGCTTGGTTGCTCAAAATCCCTAGCAATTCCGTGTTTCAGTTTTGAATTATGGCTTTTCACCGTGCTCAATTTATTTGAACTGTGTAATCTGAGTTTGTTCATGCTAAGCATCTCAATTCTAGCTTAGTTCCATTGAGTGACATCTTCTTGAGTTATTTTCTTTGCTGTCCAATACTTGAATCCTTGGGAAAACTGATTTTGGGTGACTTATTACAATATTTTACTGCATATTTGGCTATTGCAAGGTCTGATTTCAGTTGGTGTTGTTTCTGTGTTGTTTAAAATCTTGAGCAAGTTTAAATTGATGTTTAAAAGTTGCTAGCACTGTTCATTTGGTCATATTTTAGCCTATATGCATATTTGCCTATTAAATCATCACTTTTTGAGTTAAAATGGAAGTGAGATGATGATTTTGAGTTGTCAACAGTTTATAAGTTGTTTCAGAGTTTTAACACACTCAAAATCATCAATTAAAGTTGCTTGAATTGTTAGTTGTGAGTTTAAGACACTTCCTTACAGTTTTGAGTATCAAACCACCAAAATCAGGCCATTTTTTCTTGGTGCAGAGTTGAACATTAGGTGCTATTTTGATGAATGTGCTTTGAAATCCAATTTGGCTTGCAGCAATACCTGGTTCAGTGATTAAAAATAGAATTAAATGGTTAAAAGAAGCAAAGCAAAGTGTTAAAAGGGATTCTGAACCGTGCAGCCTAGTCTAAACCCAAAAACACAAAATCTGGGTGTCTTTGAGGCATTTCATCGAACACCTTCTGTTTTTATCAAACAGTTTCGTGCTAACTATCTTTGAACCTGCATTTTGAGTTTTCTTGCTTTCTTAATCTGTTATAGAACCCTTCTTAGGATTCCTTTTGTGTGCTTCCTTCATTTCTACATATTTTTCATTGCTTTTAAGAATTTTGGCTTCTTAAGTGTTAATTCTAGAACCACTTTTTGGTACAAAAATCTGGTGCAATTACTATTTTGTTTGGTGATTGTGTTGGCTGATTTCAATCGTCTTCTGAAGTCCAATTGGAGCATTCAAGTTGCAGAACCTTTTCCCTACCAAGGTAGCATCTCAGGAAGTGGACAGGAACCTGAATTTTAGAATTCAAGTGTGTTGTCCAGTAAACATTAATTGCATTTTTCAGCAGCATAAAACACTTTTCTGCAGCGAGAATTTGAGTGAAATTTGGCAACTCCTATAGCCAAATTTTGAGAGACCAGCTCCATACCAAAGTGAATGAGAGATTGAGTGTTTGGAACCTAAAAGAAACTTGCTAGAGCACCTTAAAACAGTTCAGAAAGTGGATTTGAGTGGATGCACATGAAGCCAAAATACTTGGCCGAGAGGAAAATCTTATTTTAGCTTCCAATGCTGAAAAGTCCAATTTCTTAAATCTGATTTGTGCTATTCAATATGTCTACACAGTTTTTGTTTTGAAAAGGCAATGCCAATGATCAAAAAGATTTTTGAAACACTTGTTTGAACTGGTTTTTCCAATTGAAGGTGCAAATTTCAATCTATCCAAATTGCTCAAAACAGTCACACTTGACTAATTGGGTTTTCTGGTTTTACTAGTGCTGCTATATATTTTTATCAGCTTGGTTCATTATTGGTGATCAATTAGAACAAACAATTTTCTCATTTCACGTTGATTGACACTAATAAACTGAGTCTTTTGCTGCTTGTGTAAAATTGATTTTGGAAAGTTGTAGTATATTTGCTGGTTATGGTGTGTAACAGTGCAGGTTTCTTTGAACTGAAAGGATAAAGCAGATTCAACATTGAACCATAAAGCACAAAGGTTCCAATCCAGTAAACAACAAAAGTGCATCAAGTTAAAGCTCTTGGCAGACCTTCCAAGCAATTCTCGACAAAACCAAGTCTCCAACACAGCAGCTTCCTTCTTGGAAACGTGGCAGACTTCCAATTAGTTCTTCACGGCAGGTCCAAGGAGATGTAAGACCAAAGGAGCATATTTAAAGCAATGCAACCAAGAGAGCAATTGAACCAATTTCCAAAAACGGTGCATATATGGAGTAGCAGAGTAGTTTAGCTTGAATCTTTTTGAGTTTTGAACTTGTAATCTGTTTCCATTTTTAGTTTTCATTTGTTTTCTTGTAAAAGGACATTAAGACCAAATGTGTTTAGAAGAGTCCTTGGTGCTCTCTCCAATCTTGGCAATTTTCTTTGCTTGCTTTGATAGTAGACGGTGAGTGTGTCTTGTTAGCCGAAGCTACAAGCCTCACCTAGGATTTCTTTTGTCTTATTTTCATGCTCTAGGCTTTTGTTCCATTAGAAGGCTAGGTGTTTTATCTTTCATTTTGTTTGTTTGAGTCCATTTTTTTAAATTCAATAGTGAATCTTACTTTGAAAATGGTCAAGTAAGTAACCTTAGACATTCTGTCTAGGTAAGACTTGGTATTTAAGCGGCCTTTGGCTCACCTCTCTTACTTGGGAATTGTCTCTTGGTAAAATCTTAAACCTTTTCAAATTAAGAATCCACTTTTGAAATTAAAAATATGTCTGAGGAAATAATGATCACCAAGAGAGGAATAGAAATGAGTGAGCTTAGGAACTTGTTTTCCCAATAAATGAAAAATCAAAATGAAGGTGAACAAAAAGAAAGAAGGAAGGATGAAAGGTACAACCAAGCTAGGAAAGATATTCCATTTTTTGGTGAAGACATTAGTGCTTTAACATACTTAGCTTGGGAAAGAAAAATTGATAAAATACATCCTTTTCTTGCTAGAGATAGTGAATCCTTTGCTCTTAACATATATCTTTCTAGATTAGAAGAACATGCAAGTGCGTGGTGGAATCATAGGCAATATAGTGTCAAGAAAGGTAGAAAATCCTCCATTCATGATTGGTATGAACTAAGAGCTTGCATGAGAAGAAACTTTGTTCCTCCTTCAGCCAAGAGAGACCTAGAATTAATGGGACACCTCATTCAATAGGGAAAAACATTTATGAAAGGTCTAGATGGTTTCTCTAATAGGGAAATTGAATTTAAAGAAAAACTTGAGAAACTCTTAGATAAGAGAAGAAAGAGAGAGACTAGAAGGAGAGAAGAGGAATTGAGAGAAAAGATAGAAGAAGAAAATAGAAAGAGAGAAGAAGAGAAGAGAGCAGAAGACAAGAGAAGAAAAGAAGAAGAAGAGAAAAGAGAAAAAGAAAAAGAAAAGAGAGAAAAGGAGCAATTGCTACTGATGGCAAATTCTACTCCTACAATTCAAAGGGAATCAAAAAGGGAAGGTTTCCAATCCTTTAATTCTTCTTCAGTTATCTTTAAGTCTTTGCATGATAACTTCTCTTTTGAACCAATTGCCACACCAATTTTCATTATACTACCCTCTTCAAAATATGGCAATTTAAATATTAAGTTATTGTTACCCTTAGGGATACAAGAAACTCAAGATAAAGAAAATGACTTGTGAATTAGGACTTTCAAATTTCCTTAAAACTATAAAACAAAGTCCTTATTCTAAAGTTACTTCCATAAAAAAATTCTTTCTTGTATTGATACTAATTGGAGATATATTTGATGGTTATTGTAGATATATTTTTGATCCAGGAGGAAAGTGACAAACCAAAGTTGTGCTTCTTTATATCTTCCCAATTTGAGGACAAATCGTTTTTCAAAAGGGAGGGTATGATGGAAACCTAATTAGGCAAGCCATCCAAAGGAGTACTAACTCATGTTAAGGCTAAGAAAGGGAAGTTGAAGAAGAACTATTAAAGGCTCTTTCTTGATTTTCTTTCTCTATACTTAGAAGGATTCCTCTTTTAATACTATATGGTTGTTTTGTTTGTAGGATACAATAAAGGCAAGAACCATGGCCAACCAATCAGATTTAGGAAAAGCACTCTTCAAGGAATCAACATCGGGGCTACTCAAGCGCCCTCAAATAGGGGGCTCTAGCGCAGATGCACCAAATGGACTTCCCATCTCACGTGAGCCCAGGCGCCCTCAGACAGGGGGGCTCCAACGCCAGCAGAGCTACTTGAAGCACGTTTTGGCAGCATTGTCCATGTGACCCAGCATGCTTTCCGTGACCCAACTGACTTGGCCTTCAAGCTCGTTTCTTATTTTGAATTTTAGAGGGAAATTAGGACAGAATTGAGGCCCTTCTTCACCTATAAATAAGAGGGCCTCTCTTTTGTAATTTCCACTTTTGGATGTAATGAAATGCTGCAGAATTGCTTGCTCAGGTTTTTATATCCCTTAGTCACCTTTGAATTTCGAATTCAGATAATCTCCTCTAGCTTCCTTCCTTAGTAGGAAGGCCTTCTGAGCTTGGTGGCATCATACACACACCACACCTTCATCCAAAATTTCATCAAACACCTTCTATGCATCCATTTCACTTCACCAAATCTAATTCCGTTGTGCATCTGTTTCAGAGCTTCTTCTTGCGTGCTTAATGCTAGGAGAGGGTTCCATCATTAAGTTAACTTAGAGGAGAACTAGACGTAGCCTTAACAGGTGAAGTAGTATAAAGCATGGAGTGTTTTTAATTTGTTGATAAACAATGTAGTTTGTTGACCTTACTATGCTCTCTTTGTTATCTAACGTTTGGCGCCACTTATAGATTATTGCCTACGTTCAATCTTGGATACTCTAAGTTGGCTAAGTAAATGATCTCTCTAGGATTGCGCTTACTAACTTACAAACTCATAAGTGTTACATACATCATGATCAGAATGAAAGTTACGAAAAAGTTAGTAAACATTATTCCTAAAGCAATTGAACTATTAAAAAAAATGGCTTTAGGATACATTTGTATAATAAAAAAATTCCAAGCATTGAGGTTCTTACCAATCTACTACTTGTCTGAGATGTTTGGGAGGAGACTTGTGCAATGAGCAAAACCATAGAACAATGTTCTCTGGTATGGAAACCACAAGTAGTTGTCAATGGTGCCTTAAATTCATAATAACTTCAGTGTTATATATTAAAACCACATATGGAACTTTGAAGTTAACAAACTTCACTTACTCAACTATATAAGGGACAAAATATATCTTCTTCGCCCTTCAAAAGCAGCTAGTGACATATGCTTCGATGTCATCAAATTTATTGCCTTTGTGAGTGAGTTCGGGGTCAATGAACCCATAAACATCATTGAACCTCATATTGTTACTTACACCAAACATATACCTGAAATCAAAATTTTATTTGATATAAGTAACTTGATAAATCAATTTTACATAAATAATTACTCATAGACTTACATCATTCATAGCCAAATTAGGGTCATATTCAACTCTTCTTTCCCCGACGCAAACTCCAAGACATCTTGCCTATGCAAGTACAATGAGATCTCAGAGTCTCTCCCAAATATAATAGAATCCCATTGAACCGTCATCGGCTTATCTGTAATGATGTTAAAAAGTTGGTGTAATGCACCAAGAGGATCATCCGCAGATAAATGAATCTTCTTGGGTGTAGGACTTTTCTCTCCACACGTCTGTTGTTAATTGAAATAATATTTAACTTTGGACATCAATAACATGTAAAGTTTAAAATTGAGAAGTGTAAAGTATAAATCCATACCGGGGGTTCAGAAATAGAATCAACCAACTGTATAGGCCAGGTAAGAAAAGATTTAAATTATTGATTATTGAACAAAGAATAAATTATTGAACAAAAATTATTACTAACTTTACCTAGGGGAAGCACATTTTCCTTTATAAGAAATGGTTGAGGACACATCCCATAACTCTCAAATTGTTGCTGAAACTGGCACATAACTCTTTTAGTCACTTCTAAAGGGACTTCATCAAATAATTGCGCCTTGATCTTCTTTATGATATCTTTCGTCAGCCTTTCTTCATACTTTTGGATGTGTGTGTATGAAATGTGACGTGAGGAGGCCCCAAAATAATGCTTAATGCCTACATAGGATCCAAAATAAGTGTAGGAGCCTGATGATCGTAGACAGGCTAACTTCCACTTCTCATCACGAGATTCTGGTGAAGGAGGCTGGGGACTATCATCTCGAAATTGGTATCGCGTAGCGAAATGTTTAAAGACCATGATAATAACCAAGAGGGGAGGGTGAATTAGTTCTTTTAAAAACTTTGTTTTCTTTTTTTAAATTTTCTTTGAGAAGAATAAAGTAAAGAGATGAAGGGATAGAGAAAATCACACAAATGATTTTATCCTGGTTTGAATCAAAAGATTCCACATCTAGTTGTCAATCATTATAAAAGAGTGATTAACTTTTTCACTACAAATAAGTTTAAGATTACGATAAGAATGATGAAATAATAAGAGTAGAAAACACCTTCCTTTAACACACGATGGAATGAATACCAACTCAATTTAAATTTAGACGCACTAAACACAAGCTTCTCCTTTCTCAAGACTTGCAATGGAAGAAAATGGCTCTAACCACGGGGAAGAAAGCCAAATTTGATTAGATGAAAACTTGTAAAGGACAAGTGTAACGAATGGAGAAGAAGAACGGTGTCAACAGTGACGGTAACGGTACACAAGATTGCAGTAAGCAGTTTGCAATCATGTTTTTGTCAAAATTTAACTCTGACAGGAGATACTGCCTCGATTAAACTTAAAACTGAAGTAATATGGGGTCTAATGCATCGTTTTTCAGCTAACCGAGGCATAAAGTTGCACGAAAAAATTTAAAAATAAATTAAAATGGCAATTTTTAAATTTTGTCCAACATTTTTGTCTCGGTTCCTACCAAACCGAAGCATAAAAAACCTATTGCCTTAGTTTCTTGTGGTTGGGCATGACGGAGGACTGGGCTTTGTTACCAAAATAGGCAAAAAAGTTCATAAATTACGAGAATAGGCAAATTCAATTCAAAATACCAAAATGGGGAAGTCGTGGGAGGCCAAAACGACTTCAAATGAAGAAGTCGTGCCCCTCCTGCACGACTTCACACTGTGCATTTGACCAGTGGTGAAGTCGTGCACCCCAAAAACGACTTCTGGGTCCTGTAATCGATTACAATATATTGGTAATCGATTACAGAGTGTTGAAATTGTGACCCCCTGCACGACTTCATTGTAGAAGGCAAAAATGTTACTGGTAATTGATTACGACACTTCTGTAATCGATTACCGGTGTTTTAAGTGTGCAAGAACCACCCTGGTAAGCGATTACAAGCTTCTTGTAATCGATTACCAATGTGTT
This sequence comes from Vigna umbellata, assembly GCF_029865625.1. Taxonomy (NCBI): domain Eukaryota; kingdom Viridiplantae; phylum Streptophyta; class Magnoliopsida; order Fabales; family Fabaceae; genus Vigna; species Vigna umbellata. Next base: position 7,625,796 of record NC_142174.1, on the reverse strand, counting down.
TTGATTTGAAAATTTGTATTGTGTTGTAAAGCATTAGTTGAAGTTAATTATATTTAATGATTTGAATATTTGTTAGCACACATTATTGTTGATGACATTGTGATGTATTGTTATGTATAGGAAGAGTAATTAATTTCATGTAAATGATAAGACAAAATCATAAATGAAATTTGTAGTCTTTTATTGAATTCAAAATGCATTACAAAAGGAAGAAGCTTAAATTAAAAAAAACGACAGTACACATTGAAAGGCATCTAGGAAGATGATCCACCATGTGGACCAAAATGACAACGCAGATAGTCAATGTCGTGCTCCACATGCTCAACTCGAGCATCAATAGTATCAAAGCGGTCACCCATGTTCAACTCCAATTGTTCAAATCTTGCATTCATGCTTTCATTGAGTGTATTGAAGTTGTCCCCAACAAATGTTCGGAGATCGTTGATCCCCCTCATGACGTCATCAAATGAAGCAGTTTGTTGTTGAACAAGTAGTGGTAGTGGTTGTAGTTGAGGAGGTGCTTGATTTGGACATTGAGGTTGAGGAGGAGAATTTCTGTGAACCCAACTATTGTCAGCGTTTCTGGTCAATCCAAATGACTGTATCACTCCTCCTGATATTGTTGTATGCCTACTAGGTGGCACAAATATTTCATCCTCCAATGGAACTTGAAAATGTTCTAGGATCCGGGTGACCAAAATTGGATATGGTAAAGGAGCACCTGGCCTCAAACCCTTCTTCATCCTATGTCGGATGAGATGGGTCCAGTTTATCTGCTTTGCCGTCATTATTATCCACATTAACAGAAGATCTTCCTCGGTTGCCTGTGCAAAGTTAGAAACACGTGGAAACAAAACACGACATATAACATAATGTAATATTCTAGCCTCAACTGTCATATTGTCGGCTAGAATTCTATTCGTAGGAGGATTGTGTGGCAAACAAATCAATTGTCTTGCTACGTCGATATTGTAATGATCGGCCCAATCCTCAAATAATTACCTTCAAAGTTCAACCCAACAAAGGGGAGGTTGGCTATGGAAGCAAAAATGCTGGGTTTGATAATCATTTTGACTTTATTGACATCAGTTTTCATTGTTCCATTATTAGAAAATTTGAGGTTACTATAAAAGACACGTAGCAAATTAGGATAATAGCGCGCAACATCGCAGACAAAATCATCCAATCCCAGATTTTTCAGCATGCCAAAAAATTCAAAACTGTGATCTTCGAAATATTGGTCATCTAGGTATTTTGGATCAATGATTTGACGGTCATTAAAAAGTGAGAAATACCTTTCAGCTAGTGCAGGAGTGGAAAATTAAAGATTTTGGTGTGTTGGAGTCGGTGACGGTGGTGGTGAGAGTGAGGGTGAGCTTTCAGGGGGTGAAGGTTGACAGTGGCGACGTCCCACAGCTGTAGAAGATGAGCCCCTAACTCTTTGCCTCTTTGAAGATTCCGCCATTTGAGATTTCAATCGGTGCAAATTGAAGAGAATTGAAAGGATAGTGGATAAATGTGGTTTAGAAGTGAAACTAGTGGAACAGGAAGTGATTTTTGGAGGTTGGAGAGTTGCTGAATGAGGGGGGAGGCGCTGCAGATCGAGTGGGAATGGGTGGGTGTTCCTGAGGAGAGAGAAAAAGTTGAATTTATAGGGTAGAGTTTGGCTGGTAATCAATTATGGGGTTTCTGTAATCGATTATCAGAGTCCTCTGGTAATCGATTACAGAAACCCTTTAATTGTTTACTAGCCACTCCGGTAATGGATTACAGCAAAACCTGTAATCGTTTAAAGGGTGTATCTGGTAATCGATTACAGTATACATTGTAATCGATTACCAGTGTTTGTTGGTTCAAAATTTGATTTATTTGTTGCTTTCACTTTAATTCAATGCATTATATATTAAAATTGATTTATATATATATATATATATATATATATATATATATATATTTATTTATTTATTTTTACATGATGTGAAATGAGAAATGAAAAGGATAAAAGTTTCTTATGACATAAATATTTGTGATTAATTAAGAAAATATAGACAAAGTACATAATTATAAATAAATTGAATTGGAATCTATCTATGTCTTCTAGTCCCACATGTTGGTCTTCGTCGTTGTCGTTGGGCTCGCCTTTGTTGTTGTTGTGGTGCGGGACTCTGTGTGTGTTGGTCTTCATCACTGGGATTACTTTCAATGGACTGTTGAAGGTATTGGAAATCATGGGTCGGTCGATAGACGTTTTGTGACGAAGAAGCGTGTTGGTACGAAGATGGTGGAGTCATTGTCGAGGTTCCAAAATAATTAGAAGGACCTCCACTAAAAGATGATGGACCTCCACTAAACGGTGTTGTCGGTGGAAAGGCGAAATAAGAGGTCTCAACCTGAGGATCTGTTGATGTCGGTGGGATGTGTTGTTCGAACCTTGAATACGGAGATGGATGTTGATAGTTGAGATGGTCAGAAGAAGACCTTTGTGGGTCATGAAATGTTGGTGATGCACGGTATGCAGATGGCAGTTGGAACTGTTGTTCGTGCTCCATGTCATACTGCTTAATACAATGTTTGATTGAGGATCGCAAGATAATAAGGCTTTCATAATTTAAAAGGTGGGGATATTGTTGTACCTCTTCGTCGGTTGAATCTTCTATGGGAGCAATATAGCGGATTGTATGAGTTATATACCATTGCATGTACTCAGATTCATCGCGTAAGTGACCATTTTTTTGGAATGAAATACCGTTAAATACACGATTATGACGATCATTCTATAATGCAATCCATTATTCATGGTGTTCTTGCCAATTCCAATCTGCGTGTCCTCTCATATCCTATTTATGTTCCTCATCTAGATTCATTGGTGGATGGGTGACATTTTGTCGAAATCCAAATTGACGCACCACACAGTCTGATTGTTGGTATTCTACAACAGAGAAACATATAAAAGGCACAACTGCCCGACAAGTAGGGGGCACTTCGACTGGAATGATTTGACAAATGTCATCACGTATGTACGGTCTCCATATAAACTGACATATTGAAATTTTTGTTTAAAAACAAATTAAGCCACATTTAGTGCAAAATAAATAAAGCACAAATCTGCCAGAGGTCAAAAATACTTGTCTAGGTGATAGGTCGTCTAACTTTTGACGAAATTGTTGTACAGTTGTCATGTCATGGAATACTGATTGTGTTGTTCGACACCATCTTTTAGCCAAGGGAAAAACTGCACCAGAAGAAATGTCTTCCTGTGTGACTTCAAATATTTGTGGGGAAATACATGTTATTCTTTCCCATGCCTAGCATTGTAACAAGATCAAGCACCCTCCGATATTGTCTTGGTCAGCCCTAGTCCCATGATCAAGGGCACGATACAAGAAGGAAAGCACTGCGGATGCTCAGCTATACTTTGAGACGTTCTGCAGGTTAGCCAAAAGGGGTAGATACATCAAATGCACCATGCTTGCAGATGTATCTGGCATCATGATGCTGCCAATTATCAGCAACATATACGCTCTAGCGTATTGTTGAATAACCTGATCTGTGGCATCACGAGGCAAATGGCGAAATGTGTTATTCAACCAAGACAACTTAAATATGTTGCCTCTAACATTGTTCTCAGGAGGAACATCTCCTAGTAGTAGTTGACAAAAACATGTTAGAGGACCACTACTGATGTCAGTCACAGCATGACCTTCAATTGGAAGCCCCAGTTGCAGTGCAACGTCTTTCAATGTTATATTACTTTCACCAAGAGGGAAGTGGAAAGTATGAGTCTCAATTCTCCACCTCTCAACCAAAGCAGTCACTAGCTGGTGATTTATATTCATATTTGACGCTTTCAAAAATATGGGTAAACTCCGCTGCCTGTAGAAGATTCATGATTTTTTCATCAAGTTCATTAACATGGTTTGCTATCCAGATTGCATGTCTTCGAGGGCAAATAACTCGTTCATTGCCTTCCCAAATTGCCTTCACAATGTGTTTGTCCTGCAGATGTAGAAGGGACATATCAACGGGAAGTTGACGTGCAGAAGTCATTTCGAATATTTTGTTGGAAAGTGGGATGTAAAACCAATGAAAAAAAATTATGGAAAGAGATGGCACAAACAATTCGAAATCAAAATACAATGGTAGTAAGGTTCCCTCCACCAATTTATTGACGAAGCATTGATGCCCATACGAACAACTTCACGTGCTTGACAAGATGGGATGCACAGTTCAAATTCCAAATGAGTGGTGCAACGTGAAGGAATCTTTAAATCTGTAGAGGTGAAGAGAGGCATGCATAATGAATAGGAAAGCATGCATAATGAATAGTACACCTAAGACCAAAGGTCAAAGCCTAAGGTGAAGTACATATCTAATACTTCAATTAATAATCCAAACACTACGTTATTATCATTATAATTATTATAAGACCATTTACATGACCCAAATCCATTTTTTTTTGAATTAAATGTATTCAAGTGTGTAAACTTTTTTTTTAATTTTTAAGCATTTGTTTAAAGTTAAAAACTAATTTTTGTAAATAAAAAAAGATGTAAATAAAAATTAAAATGGGAAAAGTAAAGTTGTGGGAGGGTACACGACTTCAATAGGTGAAGTCGTGAACCCCCTACACGACTTCATTAGGTGAAGTCGTGTACCCCTGCATGACTTCACTTTTTCCATTTTTTTTAAAATTTAAATAATATTTCAAAAATTTAATTTTTCTAAATTTCACATTATACTAAATACTAAATTATTTTCATACATCTAAATAGTAAATTATTTATTTCTTAACAAGAAAAAAAAAATTCTCTCAACATCTATAAGTAATACAAAAAATGTGTCATGAATATTAAATGATATATCATAGCAGTGCCTATTACTTTATACAGAATCAAATAGATGTAATTCTATACATAGCTTACAAGTTACTGAATGCATGCAACCCTATACATATATGACACTGCACATATATGCCCAGTACTTCCCTACTTCAAACCATAACACGTACAATGCACAAAGTAACCTTCACACTTGAAATTTCATTACATATATGAATCTTTCAGCAATTCATCTTCTCATCCATATTCCACTACCAACAAATCTCATTCTACTCCAATCTTATTTTTTCTCCCACACATTTATTTCCTGATGGCATCGGGGAACTTTGCACCATCTTCAACATCGCAAATCATTGACGAACAACCTTTGATATTATATAATGTTGATGAATTCAGCACCGATGATGAATTAGACCACATACTTGAAGATGACAACAATGACGACGACCATATCACACAATCATCTGAACATGTCATTCCAAAGTTGAATGAACGTATGCAGTTCTAGTCAAAGGAGGAAACTATTGTTGCAATCAAACATTATCACATCACCAACGGTTACAAATACACCGTTGTTGAATCGAAGCCAAACATTTATGTTATTCGTTGTGTGGAATACCATAATGGTTGTCAATGGCGTTTGAGGGTAGCTTATAGAAAAGTCTATAAATATTGGGAAATCAAGAATATCGACGGACAACATTCGTGTTTCTCAACCATACTATCTCAAGATCATACAAATCTTGATAGTACTCACATTTCCGCGATCATATCAAATTCAGTCCAGACAAACCCATCCATTCCAATCAAGAGTTTGATTGCAGATATTAAAGCTCGATTCGGATATTCTATCTCATACAAAAAATCTTGGATCGCTAAACAAAAGGCTCTTGCTATGGAGTTTGGAGACTGGGAAGACTCTTATAACCACATGCCGAGGTGGTTACATGTCGTGAAGGATGAAAACCCAAGTACAATTTTACAATGCACTGGTTCTCTAGTGCAGATTGATGGACAAACCGACAATAATTATTATATTATGGAAAGAGTTTTCTGGTCTTTCGGTCCTTGCATACAAGGATTCAAATACTGTAAACCCATTCTCCAAGTTGATGGTACGTTTCTAACGGGTAAATATCATGGAACTTTGCTCACCGCCATAGCTCAAGATGGCAATAGAAATCTTTTTCCATTAGCCTTTGCCATTGTAGAAGGTGAGACAAAGGAGGCCATGATATGGTTCTTTCAATTACTTCGAGAACATGTTTGCCCTCAACAAAATATTTGCATCATCACTAACAGAGGAAAGGGTATCCTATCGGCCTTAAGATCAGAAGAAGTTGGTTGGGAACAAAATGGTTTGAACTCTGTTTATTGCATACGTCATCTAGCATCCAACTTCAACAACAAATTCAAAAATCATGACCTCAAAAAATAATTCATCAATTTAGGTACTACTACAAACATTTTTAATACACTTTTACTTTTATAATTTTGTAACATTATTCTAAAATTTATTTATTCATTATGTCATTACAGCTTACGAGGTCAAGCAACCAACTGTCACGGTAAAACTTACTGCACTAAGAAACCAATACCCACAACAAGTTGATTGGATAGATAAAATCCCATTAAAAAAATGGTCTTAGGCTTTTGATGGAGGGAGAAGATATGGACATATGACCACTAATCTTGTTGAGTGCACCAACTCCATTTTAAAGGGAGCACATTCATTACCAATATGTGCTCTCATCAGAACAACATTTGAGAGGACACAATCATGGTTTGTTGAACGAGGATTAAAGGCGAACTATATGCTACAAGCAGGCCACCAATTTCCTGAACAAATTGCCGACATCATTAGGAAAAATCAACAACAATCCGCATTTTGTCATGTTCATCGCTACAACCGTGAAAATTCTGAATTTGATGTTCAGGAAATTTCAACACCTCACCACTACCGCCCTGTTCCACTTTCCTATAAGGTCAGCCTAAATGAATGGTGGTGTGATTGTGGTCACTTCCAAGCTACTCGTCTCCTATGTCATCATGTCATTGTTGCTTGTGCATTTTCGCATATCCCACTAACCCAAGTAATCAATCCAGTGTACAGTCTTAACAACATTTTCAAGGCATATGAAGTACAATTTCACCCAATCCAAAATCAAGATTATTGGTCTGCGTATACAGGTCCAAACTTCATACCAGATCCTAAAATGCGACGCAAGGCATCCGGAAGATCATCTACAAATAGGATTCATAATGAAATGGATCAATCTAATCCAGATAAGCCAAAAAAATGCTCTTACTGCCGCAACGAAGGTCATCATAGGGGAAATTGTCCATTTCGTCATTAGTTATTTCTAAATCTTACCCAATTGTAATCAAATCGATTATTAATATATTACTATTAATATTTCTTATTAATATTTCTTATTAATATTTCTTTTCTCTTTTCTTCAAATTTGTCTCCATTCATTAAATAATAACCACAATTTCTTTTTTCGTATAACACAAACAATACATAAAATATGTAAACTGCAAAATCATTTTCAAAAACCAACCAAAACACACTGGTAATCGATTACAAGAAGCTTGTAATCGCTTACCAGGGTGGTTCTTGCACACTTAAAACACTGGTAATCGATTGCAGAAGTGTCGTAATCGATTACCAGTAGCATTTTTGCCTACTACAATGAAGTCGTGCAGGGGGGTCACGATTTCAACACTCTGTAATCGATTACCATTATATTGTAATCGATTACAGGACCCAGAAGTCCTTTTTGGGGTGCACGACTTCACCACTGGTCAAACAGTGTGAAGTCGTGCAAGAGGGGCACGACTTCTCCATTTTAAGTCGTTTTGGCCACCCACGACTTCATATTTGGTCCAAATTTGCCCATTTACGTAATATTCTAGGCAAAAATGCCTAGTTTGGTGCAAAAGCCCGGAGGAATGGGTTCTTAGCTTCTGAACAGAATCCTTTTGAATCTTTCTTTTCCCTTTCACAGGCTAAAGTCAGAAGACATCTCTAACCACTCTGCAATCTAGCCATCCTTCATGGCCAGAGAAGTTCTTTTCATTTTGTGGTAATCCAGCCAGAGGTAGAGTAGGTCTGTGTAAGGATTTGCATCCCAGAAATGGGAGATAACGTAGAGGAAAGGAGTGATTTGAGAAAGCTGACTTTGCCTAAATTGTGTTCCATATTTTTTTTGTTTTTTAAACGTTGGACAAGTAAATTAAAGGAAAGAAAGATTAAAATAACAAAATAAAATAACACTAAATAACAAAATAAAAATAAAATACAAAAGAATAAAAATTTAAAAGATAAAATAAAATATAATATAATATAATATAATAAATCAAAATAACAAAATAAAGTGACGTACAATGAAATAAAATTAGAATAAAAATAACATAAAATCAAATAAAATAAACACGATCAAATAAATTTAATCATTATTTACTTAATTAGTTACCCGGACGAAATTGGGTGTTAACACTTGGTGCATGTGATTTTTCCATTTCCAAATCACATATTATGCATACACATAATCGCATTTCAAGCACAGTAGTATGCAATAAACAACACAGTATGTTCACAGTTATGCTTGTATAAATCTCACAGTAATCATATAAGCATATAACACAGTACATACACATATGTTTTTATTAATAATGTGTTGTCATCATCAAAAATAAATATCACAAAGATTGTGGGTTCAGCTAAACGTGTGCTTCCCCTATCAAGTATCTCAAAAAATATCATAGTTCTCCTATCAGGACATTCAACTGCTATATGTCCCCTACCCAAATATTTTATTGAACTAAAACGTGAAGAATCATCATTATTAGGTTGAGAAGTTACTTAACCACTTAATGACTCATTTTCATTAGATTTAGAAATGGTAGAAGTATTTCCCTCCTTCTTAGATTTCTCCTTATCCCTCCATGAGGTGGATGACTTCCTGTAGGAGCTTCTTCTCTTGAGTTGTTGTTTCACTTTTGTGGCTTGGTGAATAAAATCCTCCGAAGTCTCATAATGGTGAATTTCCACCACATCTAGAATCTTCCTATTTAATCAATTCAAGAATCTAACCATTGTAGCCATAGGTGTTTCTTCTACATCAATTCATTAAGGTGACCTCTATCTCTTGGACGTACTCTTCAACACTCCTATTTCCATGTGTAAGTCTTTGTAATTTGTTGAAGATCTCCCTTTTTGATGGAGCCAAATTCCAGAGGAAACCAGTGGCCTGAAGATCCCAGATCAGAGGTGTGGTAGATGTGTTGGTGTGCAGCGGAATTGATGGAGTAAATGGTGATGGAGATGTTTGAATGAAGCAAGGTAAAATGAGTGAAACCTCTCAGCTCAGAAAGCCTTCATATAATGGAAGGAAGCTTGAGAGAAAATGAAGAATTAGCAAGCAATTTTGACTCAAGAGCAGAATGCAAGACTGGAATATATTTCTCAGCATTTGGGCATAGCTCTAAAGTACCATACAAGGAAGAAACCATCCTATTTATAAGTGAAGATGGGTCTCTTTTCTGAATTGAACTCCCGCCTAATTTCAAATGGGAAGCCTAACAGCAACACCAAATCCTTCCAGCAAATCCCATGCCTTGCTCCAGGTCAGCTCCTCACGTGTTTGAAGCATCTTCTCATCCAACGTTGGGCTATTTTGGGGTTTTGGCTGGGTGCATATGACTTTGGCAGCAAGCTTCTCCAACCAGGCCTTCCTTTCACGTGCCAAATGCCATGTTGGCAGCTGCTCCCTCCAATTTATTTAATCCTACAAAACAAAGTAAACATGTTTAATTAAGAGAAGAAGGTTTAAGATAATTCACCTTCCATAGAAGCAAAATATTAAGTGATCCTTCTTCCTCTTGAACTCTCTTAGCCATGGCTCTAGTAAGAGGTCCAATGTATGTCTTAGATGGTCTTCCATCAGACCCTCCCTCTTGAGAAGGATCTGTCCTCAGATCTGTTGCATCCTGTTGATCATCTCCTGTGAAAGGAATTAAGTCACAGATGTTAAAAGTATGACTGACACCATAACTTTCAGGAAGATCTAAGATGTATGCATTATCATTTATCCTTTTGACCACCTTGAATGGACCATCTCCTCTTGGACTAAGTTTGGACTTCCTTTGAGAGGGAAACCTTTCCTTTCTCAAATGAAGCCAAACTAGGTCTCCTTTTTCAAAAACTATTTTCTTTCTCCCTTTGTTGTTGTATTCTGTATATTTTTGAGTTTGTTTTTCAATTTGGTTTTTGACCTTCTCATGTAACTTCTTGATGAACTCCGCTTTAGAAACACCTTCTTTATGAAGAAAAAGAGATGGTTCTGGAAGAGGTAGTAAATCAAGAGGTGTGATAGGATTAAAACCATAAACAACCTCAAAAGGAGAAAGATTAGTAGTCTTGTGGACTACCCTGTTATAAGCAAATTCAATATGAGGTAGATGTTCATCCCAAGATTTATTGTTACCTCTTAATATTACCCTTAATAATGTAGATAGAGATCTATTAACTACTTCAGTTTGCCCATCAGTTTGTGGGTGACATGTAGTAGAAAATAGAAGTTTAGTCCCAAGCTTTTCCCATAAAGTTTTCCAAAAGTGGCTTAGGAACTTCACATCTCTATCAGACACTATAGATTTGGGTAAACCATGCAATCTCACTATTTCCTTAAAGAAGAGTCGAGATATATAGCTAGCATCATCTACTTTGTGGCAGGGTATAAAATGAGCCATTTTACTAAAACGATCTACTACCACAAAGATAGAATCATAACCCCTTTGAGTTCTTGGTAATCCTAGGACAAAGTCCATGCTTATGTCCTCCCAAGGGGTATTAGCTATGGGAAGAGGTGTATAGACTCCATGAGGCATAATCTTTGACTTAGCTTGTAAACAAGCTATGCATTTAGAACAATGCCTTTGAACATCTATTCTCATGTGTGGCCAATAAAATTTACTTTTCAAAATGTTTAGAGTTTTATCAACTCCATGATGGCCCATAAGTCCTCCTCCATGACTCTCTTTGATAAGAAGTTTTCTAATGGATCCTTGGGGTATACAAAGTTTTCCTTTATTAAAAAGATACCCTTCAGAAAGATAGAATCCATCAAAAGGCTTCTTAAGACATGATGAATAAGTGGATGCAAATGTTTCATCATTTTCATACAACTCTTTTATGTCATCAAATCCTAATATTTGGGATCCTAGGGTTACTAATAATGCATGTCTTCTAGATAAAGCATCCGCAACAACATTAGTACTCCCCTTTTTGTGTTTGATGACATAGGGAAATTGCTCCAGATATTCCACCCACTTGGCATGTCTTTTGTTTAGCTTTGCTTGCCCTTTTATGTACTTGAGAGATTCATGGTCAGTGTGGATGATGAATTCTCTAGTAACCAAGTAATGTTCCCAAGTTTTTAAAGCTCTAATGAGGGCATATAACTCTTTGTCATAGGTAGGATAGTTCAAGGTAGGTCCCCTAAGTTTTTCACTAAAGTAAGCTACGGGATGTCCTCCTTGTATTAAAACAGCTCCTATACCTATCCCAGATGCATCACATTCTAATTCAAAGGCTTTGGAAAAATCAGGTAAAACGAGAATGGGTGCATGAGTTAACTTATGTTTCAAAGTCTCAAAAGACAACTCTTGCTTATCACCCCAAAGAAAAGGAACATCTTTCTTGACTAACTCATTTAAAGGAGCAGCTATGGTGGAAAAGTCTTTCACAAATCTCCTATAAAAACTAGCTAGCCCATGAAAGCTTCTTACTTCTCCTATATTTTTAGGGGTTGTCCATTCTTGTATAGCCTTGATCTTCTCTGGATCAACATGCACACCTTCTTTTCCAACTTTGAAACCAAGGAAAATCACACTTTCTTGACAAAAAGTACATTTGTCAAAGTTGGCAAAGAGGTGGTGTTCTCTAAGAAGAAGCAAGACTTCCTTGATATGTCTAAGATGCTCTTGAAGACTTTGACTATAGATTAAGATGTCATCAAAGTAGACCACTACAAATCTGCCTATGCATTCCCTAAGCACATGATTCATTAATCTCATGAATGTACTTGGAGCATTGGTCAAGCCAAAGGGCATGACTAACCATTCATATAAACCAAACTTGGTCTTGAAAGCAGTTTTCCATTCATCTCCTTCATGAATTCTTATTTGATGGTATCCACTTTTAAGATCAATTTTGGTGAAGAGATTTGCTCCATGTAATTCATCCAACATGTCATCTAGCCTAGGAATGGGATGCCTATACTTGATAGTTATGTTGTTGATGGCCCTACAATCTGTACACATTCTCCAAGACCCATCCTTTTTAGGGACCAACAACACAGGCACAACACAGGGACTTAAACTCTTTTGGATCCACCCTTTGTTCAACAAGTCATTAACTTGTTTCTCTATTTCTTTTGTTTCCATAGGGTTGGTTCTATAGGCTGGCCTATTGGGTAGGCTTGCCCCAGGTACCAAATCTATTTGATGTTCTATTCCCCTCAAAGGTGGTAATCCACTTGGTACCTCTTTGGGAAATATATCATCAAATTCCTTTAAAAGTTTTTGCAACCCCTTCGGTAGAGAACCAAGTCCATGAGTGATTGAAACAAATGCCTCTTTGCAATAAAGAAGGAAATGAGGTTGTCCAAGAAAAAGATTTTTGGAAATATTCAAGGTTTGAGGTTGGACAACTTCATGGGCTGAGGCATGGGTTACCAAATTCTTTCTTTCTTTCTTATTTTCTTTTTTCTTTTCTCCATCCAACTTCTTCTTAAGAATTATTTGGTCCTCTCTTACTTGTGAAGGTGTAAGAGGACACAAAATAATTTTCTTTCCCTTGTGTTGAATGGTGATTTTGTTGGTGACTCCATCATGTAAAGCTTGTTTATCATATTGCCAAGGTCTTCCAAGTAATATGTGCCCAGCTTCCATTGGTACTATATCACAAACAATTTGATCTTCATATTTGCCAATGGAAATGGGTACACTTACTTGTTCTTTAACTACTATTCCATCATCCTCTTTGATCCATTGAAGTTTGTAAGGTTTAGGATGAGGAGTAGTGGTTAAGCCAAGCTTCTCTACCATTCTAGAACTACAACAGTTGCAACAAGAGCCACTATCCACTATCATTGAACATGTCTTTTCTAAAACTTTGCATCTTGTGTGGAATAGGTTCTCTCTTTGTGACTGTTCTAATTCTACATGTTTACTTTCCAGGAGTCTCCTTACCATAAGTAAGTCACCATCACAAGGTAAAGCTTATTCTTCTTCAGAAGTGGATGTTTCAGACTCACTATATGAAGAACCCTCACTTTCACTCTCATGCTCAAGGATGTAAGTTGACCTTCTATTGCGGCACTCAGATGCATAGTGCCCTTTTTCCCCACATCTAAAGCACTTAGTCTCCTTACTCTTATGATCTCTTGAAGGTTCTTTGACTTTTTCTTTTCCTCTCTCTCTCTCTCTTTCTTCATATCTTGGCTTGGTTTGACTACCCTCCCTCTTATACTCTTTCTTATGGTGAGAACTATGAGGGTAATCTTTCTTGGTGGAGCTTTTCCTCTTTAGTTGTTGCTCTACCCTCACACAAAGTTGGACTAACTCATTGAGATCATTGTAGGGTATAAGTTCAACCCTATCTCTTATGTCATAATTGAGTCCACTTTGAAACCTAGCAATTGTTATCCTAGGTTCTTCTCTTATCCCAGCTCTCAACATGAGTAACTCCATTTTTTGTCTATATTCCTCAACACTCATGTTCCTTTGTTGGAGTTTATGGAGTTTATCCATTATCTCCCTATCATAGTAGGCTGGTACATGCCTCCTCCTCAAGGCAGATCTCATTTCATTCCAATACCTAATGGGAGGTAAGTGTCTTAGCCTATGGTCCTTGACTAAGGCTGTCCACCATATTAAGGCATAACCTTGGAAGCTTAGAGAAGCCATGGTGACTCTCCTTTCATCATCTATTTGGTGGCACTCAAACAATTGCTCAACTTTCATTTCCCACTCTAGGTATTCTTCTACATCATCTTTTCCATGAAAGGAAGGAAGATCAATCTTAGGCTCTCTTGGGTAATGCTCTCTAACTCTATGTTGTCTTCTAGGAGGCATTTGGTAGTGGTCATCATTGTGATGACTACTATTTTGCTCAATTTCACTTGGAGAAGATGATGATTCTTCTCTTCTCCTATGGGAAGACCTCTCTTTCTTTTTATCTTGATTAATCAAAAGTTGACTAATCATATCTTTGAGCTCACTAATCTCTTTATCCCTTTGTTCAAATCTTTGCTCAAATTCTTCCCTTAAAGACATTTCACTATCGGGTTTCAAACTTCCTTGCACACTTGATTGACTCATTCTTGTCAAAGAAAAATTTTCAAAAGGTTTTCAAAATGTTTGACAAGTAATGAATGAAAAAATTTTCACAAACTTTCTTTGTTTTTGGTGAAAAATTTCTAAGAGATTCTAGAAGTAAAAGATGTTTCTATGTAGCTCCCAGGAAGAAGAGGTGAGTCACAAATGGACAAGCTTAGAAACCAAGTTCTTCCTTAGCCAGAGTTTCCTTAGAATGTTCTTTTACTTTAGTTTCTAAGTAGAAATTCTTCAAATTCTTTTTAAATGTTATGAACCTACAAACCAAAGAAAGGTTTACTATATGCTATGCTATCCTAGATACCACGGAGACCTAAAAACAAAAGGATTACTCAAGACATTTAAGGAAAGCAATAAAGATGCAAGAATGTAAATGCTAGACGGCCCTAAGTGAAAGTGCAAGTGACACTTGGAGCCCCTTGACACACTTTCATACTAAGAAAACGAAATTGGACTATTACAATGTTCAATTGTGAGCTTGGAATTGCTTCAAAAGCATTTTCCCAAGTCACTTGGCACAACAACAGAAATATAAAAAAAAACTACAAGGTTTCGTGATATGAGTACTCAAACAAGCTCAATTAAATGTGTAAAAATAGTGTGGACTTCAATCTTCAGCTGCTGCCAAGTGTATCTCAAAAACAGTATGCAAGTTGTTCCAATTCTGGTGGCAAATTATGCTGCTGTAATGTATTCTGCAGCTGCTGGACAGCAGAGTTGCATCTACTCAAGAGCTCCTAATTGCTTTTCATTTCAGCTTTCCCCTCACTTCCTAGTATGCTACCATTATAAGTAAAGGTTTCTGCAACTGGATGCTTCACAACAGCTGTCACAGTACCTTAAATCCACTCAAACAAACCAAGCTAGATTTACCATTCTGCACCAGTTTTCCACACCAATTTCCAGCAATAATTGACAATTTTGGAAGCCAAAAATGTGGTAAACAAATGAACTAGGTATGGAAAAACAGCAAGTACACAAAAGGAACCTACCAAAGGTGCTAGAACAGATTAAGAAAGCAAAAAAAAACGCAAACACAGTTCAGAAATGATTCCAAATGCAAACTGTTTGATAATTTTCAAAACTATTTGATAAAATGCCCCAATGACTTTCAGATTTTTGAATTTTGATTTTTCAGGGCCTGTAATCTGGATTGCACAGTTCAACAGCTTTTTATCACTTGATATTACTTCTTTGAGTCATCTATTTCATTTTTTAATCATGGAACCAGCTTTTTCACAATCCAGTAATGAATTTTTTTTGCATCAAAATTACCAAACAGCAGCTGGAAAACAGAACTGCAC
The DNA here is from genome assembly GCF_029865625.1 of Vigna umbellata. Taxonomy (NCBI): domain Eukaryota; kingdom Viridiplantae; phylum Streptophyta; class Magnoliopsida; order Fabales; family Fabaceae; genus Vigna; species Vigna umbellata. The sequence goes on along the minus strand of NC_142174.1, from coordinate 7,610,249 downwards.
CAGAAAAATTAGACTGAATTTTGGTGGTTTGAGATCCAAAACTATATGGAAATGTTTCAATCTTTGTTTGGACAGTTTCAACAATTTTTAATGATGATTTTGAACATGTTCAGACCTTAAGACAACTTAGTAACTGCCTATAATTCAAAATCATTGTTTCACTTCCATTTTCACTCAAAAATTGATGGTTTCAAATGCAAATTTGCATATAAGTCATGTTTTGACCAAATGAACAGTACTAGCAACTTTGAACCATCAATTGAAACTTGCTCGAGCTATAAAACAGTAAGGAAACAGCAGATTTTCGAAATTCCCTACTGCTGTACCACTTATGCAGTAAATGGCACCAAAATAACCAACCAAATTCAGTTTTATGGAATCAAAGTTTGAATCAGCAAGGAAAAGACTCTAGGAAATGTGAATACACAGATCTAAGCTGGAATTAAAGATGCTTAGCATGACCAAACTCAGATTAAACTATGCAATGAAAATTGGCACGGTGATAAACCAAATTTAAATCTGAAATAGCAAATGACTAGTGTCTATGCACAACCAAGCTATGCAAATTGCATTTCATTGCTTGTTATGGTTGGCTACACTCTTAGCATCATTCAACAACACTAAACAATGTTGTATCAAGCTTTAGAATCAACCAAAACCAGCTGAAAACAGATTTGATGATTTAGAACAGCAAACAAAATTCTGCATCAGATTTAAACAGAATTTTAAAACCAGTTTGGCTTATTGGATGCTTCAGCCTATATTACCAAGGCTAGATCAACTCATCACTGCCTCTGATGGTAACAAACAGCTTGTATAGCACTGGTAAGCACAGAACTCAACAGAAACAATTTCAAAACAGTGACAACTATAAAACAGCAACAGTAGTTTGCACAAGACTTTAGACAAAACAGAATTTAAAGTTCAAAGCTGGAATTGACTCAAACAAGAAATGATTCACCGTTTAAAATGAAAAATGGACATAAAACACTATAAGAACACAGAATTAAAGGCTGGAACAAAATTACAGAAGCAGAATTAAAAGAACAAAAACTGACACAGAATTAAAACTGAAACAGAAACAGAAAATAGAAACAGAGATGGAATTCAGCAGAATTAAATTGCAGAATGAGAAGAAATGCTTAGCTCCTTGGTGCGTGGAGAACCTAAGCTCTGGATACCACTTGATGGAGCCAAATTCCAGAGGAAACCAGTGGCCTGAAGATCCCAGATCAGAGGTGTGGTAGATGTGTTGGTGTGCAGCGGAATTGATGGAGTAAATGGTGATGGAGATGTTTGAATGAAGCAAGGTAAAATGAGTGAAACCTCTCAGCTCAGAAAGCCTTCATATAATGGAAGGAAGCTTGAGAGAAAATGAAGAATTAGCAAGCAATTTTGACTCAAGAGCAGAATGCAAGACTGGAATATATTTCTCAGCATTTGGGCATAGCTCTAAAGTACCATACAAGGAAGAAACCATCCTATTTATAAGTGAAGATGGGTCTCTTTTCTGAATTGAACTCCCGCCTAATTTCAAATGGGAAGCCTAACAAGCAACACCAAATCCTTCCAGCAAATCCCATGCCTTGCTCCAGGTCAGCTCCTCACGTGTTTGAAGCATCTTCTCATCCAACGTTGGGCTATTTTGGGGTTTTGGCTGGGTGCATATGACTTTGGCAGCAAGCTTCTCCAACCAGGCCTTCCTTTCACGTGCCAAATGCCATGTTGGCAGCTGCTCCCTCCAATTTATTTAATCCTACAAAACAAAGTAAACATGCTTAATTAAGAGAAGAAGGTTTAAGATAATTCACCTTCCATAGAAGCAAAATATTAAGTGATCCTTCTTCCTCTTGAACTCTCTTAGCCATGGCTCTAGTAAGAGGTCCAATGTATGTCTTAGATGGTCTTCCATCACTTTTATAATAAGGAGGCACAAATGTTTCCTTCATAGCTACCTTTAATTGCTCTCATGTAGAGATTGACAGTCTTCTCCTTCTAACTATGTCCATGGTAATTTGATTCCACCAATTCATAACATAGCCTTCAAACTCCAAGGATGCTATAAGAACCTTATCATCAACCTCATAATCATAAGAGTTGAAGATTTGCTTAAACTTCATTTCCCATGTCAAGTAGGCTTCCAGGTCATTAGCTCCATTAAATTTAGGGATAACAATCTTCCTCCACATTTTATCTCTTCTAGATGTGCGCTTTTAAAACTCTTCTCATCTTTGTCCTCACCCTGGTTTAAAACCATGCTCTTCTTCATCATTATCCCTCCCAAGTGTGTGGTTCTCAAACTCTTCTCGTCTTGGTCTAAAAGCATGCTCATCTTCATCATTATAAGAATAACGGTATGAATCATCGTGTCTCCTTCTCCTTCTCTCCATTCCCTCCAATATCACACTCACATCGTCATTAGACTTTTAGAGCCTTTCAAACTGTAATTGAGTGTGTTGTTGCATTTGAGCCATTTGCAAGTTCGGCTTCTCAAGTGCAACCATAATTGTTACAATCTTAGGTGATGGAGGATCGCTATTTTGGGAAGAAGCCATGTCCTACAAGAAAATTTTAGTAATAATAATATAATATATTTAGGACTTCACCACTTCTTTAAGTGTCTCACTCAAATTTCACTCGCACACAAATAGGTTTTTTTTTAAGTACTTTATTGTCTTTTCCCACTCAAATTCTCTTTAGTGCTTGGTAGATAACTTCAGTAGCTTAAGCAAAAACTAAACAAACAATGTGAAAAACGTTACGAGATCTAAATTTGACTCAAGAGGTCAAAGAAAATAGAAAGCTCTAGACAAAAATGTCAAGGAATTTTAAATGACACAAAATAATAAAATTAGAAAAATATAAGACTACCAAAAAGAGTTAAATGAAACAACATAGAGACTCTAAAACAAGACTAAATATAATTTAATAGATTAACAATCATAAACAATAGTGCAACATAATAATTTGTGTTGAACTCTACAATTTTTTTTCCTCTTGGATCCTTACTTACTCTTTTTTTCAATATATACTTTTTTCTTTTTTACTTTGATCCATTATTTTTATTTAATTTGGCAGTTCAACACAAACAAAAATTATCCTTTAAACACCAAAATTCAAACAAGATCAAGCTAAACAGTTAATTGTGACTACAATTACCAGAAAAACAAAACAAAATAGATAATTTTCACAAGTCAAACATAGAAATACACAAATTAAAAGAAAAACACAAAAAATACAAAAAATTAAAAACTCAACGGAATTGGATATTATTAGGTTTTTCTTTAATGTGACGTAATAATAAGATTAAAGAAAATATTCAAACCAGAACCTTGATCTAGATACCAGATGATATGATCATATCCAAGAAAGAATATGATCTTTTCTGAATTTGAATCCTCAAAAGGCACAACAAAAATAAATCAAAGAAGAATATGGAATGAGATAGAGATAGGGATGTCACAATCTATCAGATTGATAAGTCAAGTAAAGATTTATCACAAAGATGTTAATCTTTGATAAGAATCAGAGTTATAATCCAAGAACCAAGAGAATCCTCTCTAAAAAATGTAAATTCATATATTATGACTCAAAAGTGTCTACATATGTCTTTTGTGCCCTTATATATAAGCACAAATGTTTAAGGCACCTAAGAAATCCTAAAAGAAAGTTCAAAGACATTGGGTCCAAAAATAACTAAAAAATTAAAAAAAAATAGAAACAAAATGTTTGCAATTAGAAGAAAATTATAAATATTTTTAATTGACTAAACTATTGTATAATTATGCTTCAAGTCATGATCTTCATGTCCCTTGACTTCCAATCTTAATGGAGCATCATGGGCCTAAAGAAGATTTGTTCTCTCAACTATTTGCTCCTTGACCTTGTCATAGGTCCTTTGAATTGCAAAGGCTCTTCCTCATGTTCTTCTTCTGTAGGAAGGGATAGTCCTCTATTAATACTTGTATATCATTCCAAATAATGTCCTTATAGGCACTGAAACTCGACTATTTCCAATTATCACACGTTATAGGTTATAGGAACATAGGTCGAACAATGAATTCAAGATAACTAAGGAATTTTGTGTCATCGGATTCAATTGATTGACCTTTCGTATTCCATGAAACCTAATAATATGAATATGTACATATTGAACAATAATAACGAACGTAAAATATCTTATATACCAAAACATAAAATAGATACATTATATCTAATTTTTTTCCTTCACTTCTAGCTTGAATAATTTTTTTCATAATCACTACACTTTTCTTCCATTTTGTTTTCTTAGAAGGAAGATTATCATCTTCTCTAGTGGATGTCATATATCTATAATAAAATTGATTCACAAAAAAAAAGGATAGCATTCATAAAAAGGGAAACACTTACAAATAAAAAGTTATAAATGCAATATAAAAAAAATGATGTGTAATTCAACCTTTTCTTCTTTGAAGTCAACTTTAAATGCTTAGGTTTCTTGTTGGCAAAAAAATGATGAATTTATCCAAACCCCTTCATCATGATCATGTCTCCTATACAAGATATCATATATTATTGGATCATCATCATATAATATGTCATACAAAGGATCATCTTAAATATTTGTATCTTCATCCTCTATATCATTATTGGAAGGATATCATTTATTTTATTGGTCAACAACACAATTGACCAATTGACATTAACATGATCAGTGAAATAAAAGATTGGTTGAGCTTATAATGCTAAAATTAATGGCTCATCTTTGTAGCTAACTTTATTAAAATTCACTTGCATAAACCCTACCTCATCTTGTTGAACTCCATTATTGTTATCAACCCACTTGCAACCAAATATGAGAGCTTGAAATGTTTTGTAATCCAACACCCATATATGTTCAATTACCCCAAAATATGACATATTTACACATATATATATATATATATATATATATATATATATATATATGTGTGTGTGTGTGTGTGTGTGTGTGTGTGTGTGTTCTATCTTTAGCAATTGAGATATGCAAAGATTCAGCAACCAAAGCAACACTATTATTTTGCATAGTACTTTGATTATCTCGTTCTTTAGTATAAAATGTAACAATCATGAGACTTTAACTCTATTAGATCTTTCATAGATACTAGGTTCCTCATGTCTGATTAGTACCTCTCTAGAACTTTAACTCCTAGTAGAAACTTACAAAACACAAGGTTCTCCTTTCTAGATAGAGTATGAGTTGTTAAAGGTAGATATTAACGTTTACCTTTCTTTATTTGTTTCAATTTTGTTCGAATTCCCATATCAAGCAAGTCCAACCTTTCACTAATATCATCCTTAGACTTTCTAGAAACATTCAACAATGTACCTATCACACTATCAAATACATTTTTTCCTTATGCATCACATTAAGAAAATGTCTAACATACAAGGGCTTTTAATATGGCAAATAAAAAATATTGACTTTTTTCTTCCACCCACTTGTGACTAGATTTCTTGCAAAAGGCTTACCAAATTTGTTGTTTATATCCTATACTTTTTCAAAAACTTTATCACCATACAACAATTATAGGGCTATACGTTCTTTTTGTTACCAATGAGGAGCATTGGTGTCATGAAAATAATGATTTTGATGATGCTACAAAGTAAAGAATATGAAGATCCTTGTTGTATTAAGTTTAAAAGCATTCCAGTATGATTGGTCCGCGAGGAAATGGAACAAGAGCACAGATGCAAACCGAACGACATATAACATTAAAGACCGAACGGTCACTACCAGCTAAAGACAGAATGGTATGTAATAGTTGAAGGCTGGACAATGTATAGTAGTTCAAGGCTGAACACAGGATGAACACTAGCAGAAAATAGTTCAATACCAAATGGGCACTCATAGGACCGAACGAAGTTGAACACTGGCCAAACTTAGTTGAAGACCGAACGGTCATAACAAATAAAGGCCGAACGATATTAAGTCCAACAAACACTAGAATCAAGCCGAGCGGTGGAAAGTTATGGGAAAGACCAAGCGAGGTATGATCAAGACCGAGTGGTAAGGACCGAGCAGTGGAGGGCATGACCTAGACCTCGAAAGGCATGCTGGGACCGAGCAGTTCGGATTGAGCGATGAAATACAGTGAGGAATCAAACCGAACGTTGGAAAGCTAAAACAAGTCGAATGGAAAAAGGTGATGAGGGCTCAAGCCAAACATAGTTGAAGACTAAACGACATAAGGTTGTGAAGGCTCAAACCGAACGGTAGAAGGAGTTGAAGAACTAAAGCCAACTGTTTTGAAGAATCAATATTCAAATTGTTCCAATTATCACAAAAATTTGATTATCACTTACAATAATCAATTATTACTGGCAGTTGTAATATGTCATTTCGTTTTCAGACCAGTAGACTATATACACTCTCTTCCAAACCCTTCGAAAATAACTTTGCGAATTTGAGAATACAGTGAAATCTGAGGAAGTTCTCAAGTGTCAGTTCTTACTCTTGTTAAGTCTTGTGAATAAGAGAAGCTCGCGCTTTGTGTGTCAAAGGTCGGAGCGGTTCTCTTCAAGTTGGAAGAATTGTTGCTTCCAAACCACTGCCTTAAGGTTTTGGGTAAACAGTGGTGTTGATCCCTTATATAGTTGGCTCAAATGTTATTGGTATTTGTGTTACCCACAGGGAACCTCCTCCTCGATAGACCCAACAATGGTATCAGAGCCGATGGTTTGTCTTGGTGACCGGCTCGGACGAGTATAATGATCCCTATACCGAAAGTCTTCCTGGAATAGGGTATTCAGGTAAGTAAGTTGGCGATTTGAAAGGGCTACTCGTGGTTGTGGTTGGTTAGGAATGCTTCCGCTGAAGGGGGAGTGTACCTATGTGGAAGGGACTTACCCTTGAGGAAGAGATTGTTGTGAATCAAAGTATGAGTCCAAGTCCCACATTGGATAGAAATGAGAAAGTATAGCAGTATATAAAGGTGAAAGACCCATTAACATATTGCCTTAAGGTTTTGGGTAAAGAGTGGTGTCGATCCCTTATATAGTTGACTCAGATGTTATTGGTGTTTGTGTAACCCACAAGGAACCTCCTCCTCGATAGACCCAACAGTGGTATCAGAGTCGATGGTTTGTCTTGGTGACTAGCTCAGACGAGTATAATGATCCCTATACCGAAAGTCTTCCTGGAAAAGGGTATTCAAGTAAGCGAGTTCCGTTAAGATATAACGGTTGGAAAAGGCTACTCGTGGTTGTGGTTGGTTGGGAATCCTTCCGTTGGAGGAAGAGTGTACCTATGTGGAAGGGACTCACCCTTGAGGGGGACATGTTGGGAATCCAAGTGTGAGTCTAAGTCTCACATTGGATAGAAATAAGAAAGTAGAGCACTATATAAAGATGAAAGACCCGTTAATCCATTGCCTTAAGGTTTTGGGTAAAGAGTGGTTTAGATCCCTTATTTAGTTGACTCAAATGTTATTGGTATTTGTGTAACCCACAGAGAACCTCCTCCTCGATAGACCCAACAGTGGTATCAGAGCCGGTGGTTTGTCTTGGTGACCGGCTCGAACAAGTATAATGATCCCTATACCGAAAGTCTTCCTGGCAAAGGGTATTCAGGTAAGCAAGTTGGCGGTTGGAAAGGGCTACTCGTGGTTGTGGTTGGTTTGGAATGCTTCCGTTGGAGGGGGAGTGTACCTATGTGGAAGGGACTCACCCTTGAGGGGAAGATTGTTGTGAATCCAAGTATGAGTCCAAGTCCCACATTGGATAGAAATAAGAAAGTAAAGTAGTATATAAAGGTGAAAGACCCATAAATCCATTGCCTTAAGGTTTTGGGTAAAGAGTGGTGCGGATCCCTTATATAGTTGACTCAGATGTTATTGGTTTTTGTGTAACCCATAAGGAACCTCCTCCTCGATAGACCCAACACTATATACACTCTATTCCGAACCGTTCGAAAATAACTTTGCGAATTTGAGAATACAATAAAATCTGAGGAAGTTCTCGAGTGCTAGTTCTTACTCTTGTCAAGTCTTGTGAATAGAAGAAGCTCGCACTTTGTGTGTCAAAGGTCGGAGCGGTTCTCTTCAAGTTGGGAGAGTTGTTGCTTCCAGTTCGTTTGTCGAATGAAGCTCTTCTGGTTCGTTTGTCGAAGGAAGGTTCTTGCTGCATTCTTCCGTTTGTTTGTCGAACGAAAGGTTTTCTCGTTTCTTAATCTTTATTTGAAATCTTGTAATCTGTACAAACAATATTTTAGTGAAAAAGTTAATCACGAATTATAGTGATTAACGATTGGACGTAGAATCTTTTGATTCGAACCACGATAAAAATCAGTTGTGTGATTTTTTTCTATTCCCTATGCTCTTTGTATTTTCTACTCATCACTATTTGATAAAAAGTTTATAAGAAAATTAAAGGAACCATTTTTTTTAATTGACCGATCAAGCTCTTTGCTTTTAACAATTTGTATCGTACTCTGTTTTAATATTTCCGCTACGTTAAAAAAATCGGTACCGATTGTTTCAACATTTTTAGCTTTCTATTAAATGATTTTCTCCACCCTCAATAATGATCTTTTATAGGTAAGAATCTAAGATGACCAAGAAATACATTTTCTGTAAGGGGAAGAAAACAAAGAATAGAATAATCTGGAAGAAAACAGGACAGAGAAGGAGAAAATTCAGAAGAGACACGTAATAATTCTTTCTTATTCCCTGCATAACAGAAAGGTGCTTTATATAAGCACTACTCCTTACAGCTAATATTCCTTCACATGGTATAACGGTTTCCCCTAAAAGGGAGACACATCACTTAGTAACAAAATCCCTAAGATAAATTGGCTGACGCACAACCCTCTTAGGTCGATCACTAGAAGCCTCTGGAGTATTGGTTGGGCCGTGTTCAGCTTCTGCAGTAGTACTTGGGCTACCCTCACCTTGTGCACAGTCAATAGGATTAGAGTACTGTAAGGGCCCAATGATTCTTTCATCTCCCTCCGGATGGAGAAGCACCTTGTCCTCAAGATGGAATTGCTCTTTCATAACTCCCCATGGTTCCCACGTAGCATCTTCTGGTGGAAGACCTCTCCATTGCACCAAGACTAAGTCAGAATCTGGCTTAGTGTTCAGAATAGCTATGGGTTCCAATATGGGCTGATTATCATTGAATTCCAAAGGAAGTTTTGAAGATGTTGTTGGGGGATTTCCTTTGTGTAGTTTGAGAAAGCTGACGTGAAAGACATTGTGGATTTTGGCATTTGAAGGGAGCTCTAATTTGTAAGCAACTTGTCCAATCCGTTCCAAGACCTGGAAGGGACCAAAAAATTGTTTCTGTAACTTGCCTTGGTAATGACCAGCAACTGAAACCTGACGATGCGGGCGAAGACGAACATAAACCCAGTCTCCAGGTTGGAATTGAAGATCGCGACGGTTGTTGTCTGCCCATCGCTTAATATCTTCTTGTGCTTTTTGGAGGTTGTTGTGGAGTTTACGGATGATGTCAGCTCTAGATTGCAATTCAAACTGAACAGCAGCGTTTGAAGTGTCAGGAGAAAGACCTTGGGGAATAGATGGTGGGGGATGGCCATACACGACTTCAAATGGGGTCATCTTGATGGAAGCGTTGATAGTAGTGTTGAAGCACCATTCGGCCCATGGAAGAAATTTGCCCCACAATGAAGGCTTGTGATGAACGAAGCAACGAAGATATTGTTGCAGTACCTTGTTAACCACCTCAGTTTGGCCATCGGATTGAGGATGGTAAGCTGTGGACATCCGTAATTTGGTACCACTTAAGCGAAAAAGCTCTCGCCAAAACTGGCTAAGAAACACAGGGTCTCGATCAGAAATTAAGCTCTTGGGAAGGCCGTGCAATTTGTAGATCATGTGTATGAATAAGTCAGCCACTTTGGAAGCTGAGAAAGACCTGGGTAACATGCCAAAGTGTGCAGCCTTTGAGAATCTGTCTACAACAACCAATATTGTAGAATTACTTTGGTATGGAGGAAGGCCCACAATGAAATCCAGGGATAAATCCTCCCAACATTTGGTAGGTGGGGAAATTGGTTGAAGTAGTCCTGCAGGTTTTTGAGCTGGAATCTTAGTTTGTTGATAAATTTCACATTGGGTGACAAATGTGTGAACGTCTTGACGCATTTTGGCCCAAAAGAAATTAGCTGCTAACTTCCCAAAGGTGCGTGTTACCCCAGGGTGTCCTGCCAAAGGTGTAGAATGGTACTCATGTAAGATAGTGGGGATGAAAGGGCATGATGAAGGAATCCAGATGCGTTGTTTGAACAAGATTAACCCATTTCTCAAAGAATATAGAGGAAAGTTAACAGGATTTTTTGTGATTCCCTCCTTTAGTGAAAGGAAGTCAGCATTGGTAGACAAATACTGCTTCAGATCAGATAGAAAATCCAATTGAGGGATGGATAAAATGAGAAGGCAGTGCTCCTGTTGTGGTTGTGAAAGTCTGGATAAAGCATCTGCTGCTGAATTAGACTTCCCTGGCCGATATTGTATCTCAAAGTCGTAGCCCAACAACTTGGAGAGGTAAGGTTGTTGATCTGGAGTAAGAACAGTTTGGGATAACAACTCTTTGATTGATTTTTGGTCTGTTTGGATAATGAATCTTCGACCAAGTAAGTACTGCCGCCACTTTTGTACGGCTGAGGTAATTGCACATAGTTCCCTAATATAGGTGGATGAGTTTTGCAGCTTCGGGCAAAACTGTTTACTGAAATATGCGATGGGATGTCCGTTTTGAGAGAGAACAGCCCTCATGCCTGACCCGGAGGCATCGGTTTGAACTAGGAACGTGTGATCAAAACGGGGCAGTGACAAAACAGGAGCATTCGTTAGTGCCTCTTTCAGATGTTGGAAGGCCTGTGAGGCACTATCTTGCCAAGAAAAATTGTCACGTTTGAGGAGGTCGGTGAGAGCACTAGCGATGGAGGCATAACCCTTCACGAAGCGACGATAGAATCCAGTCAAACCCAAGAAGCCCCGAAGAGACTTGACGGACGTGGGTGTTGGCCAATCAAGAACAGCTTGGATCTTACTAGGGTCTGGCTGCACGCCCTTATTAGAGACTATGTGGCTCAGGTAATGTATGGACTCCTTTCCGATTGAACATTTCTCCCCTTTAAGGTGAAAGCTATTCTGCACTAGCAATTGAAAAGTACACTCTAGATGGGAAATGTGTAAATCCAGTGTTGGGCTATAGACGAGGATGTCGTCAAAGAATACAATGATGAATTGACGAAGATGTGGGTGAAAGAGGTCATTCATGGTGGCCTAAAATGTAGAAGGGGCATTGCACAACCCAAATGGCATGACTCGAAATTCGAAATGGTCGTTATGTGTGCGGAAGGCAGTTTTCTCACAATCGCTGGGAAGCATCAAGATTTGGTGGAAACCTGAAAATAGATCCAACTTAGAAAACCACGCGGCATTACCCAGCTCATCCAATAACTCATCAATGGTTGGAATTGGAAATTTGTCCTTCACAGTGGCAGCATTGAGGGCGCGGTAGTCAACGCAAAAACGCCAAGTCCCATCTTTCTTCTTGACAAGGATAATTGGGGAAGAAAAAGGACTCGTACTAGGCTTAATAAAGCCTGAGTCAAGCATCCGTTGCACTTGCTGTTCAATTTCGTGCTTTTGGAAGTGGGGATAACGGTAAGGTCGTACTAAAATTGGTGAAGTATTTGGCTGTAATGTAATACGGTGATCTGTGGGTCTTGAGGGTGGTAAGGTAGTTGGTGGTTGAAAAAGAGAGGAGTATTTGTGGAGGAGGGCTTGAAGGTGGGGGTGATCAGAGGTGGGAGTATGTGTAATAGTGGTGGCGGGGGAAGGATGGGGTGTGGTTGTGGTGGCAGAGTAAGAGTGGAAGGATGATGAGTATGTAGGCTCGAGTGTGAGTTGGAAAAGAGCCTCAATACTATTTGTTTGTTGCAGTCTCCGTAATTGGTGGACAGAAATTGGGCTCAGAATTGGGCCGGTTTCTCCTTTCAGTTCCACTAATTGACCTTCCCACATGAATCTCATAAAAGGGCCATTGTAGTCCATCACAAATGGGCTTACTTGAGTCAACCAATGAACCCCTAATACAATGTCAGTACCAGACAATTCTAATGGATACAAATCAATGGAGAATTTTAAAGAGGCCAAATGAAGTTGGGCCTTGGGACAAAAAGTTGAGCAGGGGAGAAAATCACCGTTACCGACCATTACTCTCAAAGGAGTTGAAGTGGGCTCATTCTGGAGCTAAAGGAAATGAGCCACCCTAGAAATTCTTAAGAAATTTGGTATGGATAGCTGCAAAGAAGCTAGTATGAAATTGTGTGTAGCTCCACTATCCACCAAAACTTGGACTTTGTACACGTTAATGGATCCCGTCAGACGTAGGGTGCGAGGAGCCCATTGACCCGAGAGTGCATGTAGACTAATGAGGCCTGATTCAGGAGAAGGGTCATCTATAACCCGTGGATCCGAGTCTGTTGGTGTATCTGGGTCATCGTCTGGTTCGGTTGAGACTAGAAGGAGAAATTGAGACTTACAACGATGCCCACGCGTATACTGTTCATCGCAGTTGTAGCATAAATTCTTCTCTCTTCTTGCCTGCATTTCTGTCTCTGTTGTTACCAATAAGGAGTATTGGTAAATCTTGAAGAAATTTGTTTTGATGATGCTACAAGAAGTTTTAGTTGTAGAAGATATTAGAATTAGTTAAAAGCAATTTGTAGAAATTAAATGTAGTAGGAAATTCTTGTAAACCTTGTAAACTTGCATTTTTAACTACAATAATCGATTATGATTAAGCAATAATCGATTATCACAAGTCATACTTGAATAATCGATTATCACTTCATATAATCGATTATCACATTTTTGAAAGCCTATAACGGACTTGAATAATCGATTATCACTTACAATAATCGATTATTCATGGCAGTTGGGAGCTGACCTTTGGCATTCAGTGTACTTGGCTATATATTTTGTTTTTGGAGAAATTAGAAATGAACGTTGTTGAACAGAAGCTCTTGCAGAATACTGTTTGTCAGAGGAAGTTCTCAGAAGCTATAGTTCAAGTTCCCTTGCTTGGTCTCGTGAACAGGAGAGGCTCGTGTGTCGTGTGTCGATAGTCGGAGCAAGCTCTCTTCGAGTTAGCAAGGTGCTCTGCCTGGTCTCGTGAATAGGAGAAGCTCGCGTTTCGTTTGTCGATAGTCGGAGCGGTTCTCTTCGAGTTGGTAGAGTGTTCTTCTTCCGGTTCGTTCGTCGAAGGAAGGTTTATTTATCTGCTTTATTCACTATTTGTTGTAATCTGTGAAACCATTTTTAGTGAAAAAGGTTAATCACTATTTATAGTGATTAACGACTGGACGTAGAATCTTTTGATTCGAACCAAGATAAAAATTCTGTGTTGATTTTCTTTTCCCTACACTCATTTTATTTTACGTATATCAACTGTTTGATTAATTTTCTGAAAGAAAATTATTTTTACTAAAAGGACCAAATTAAGTTTAATTGTGATCGAATACGCTTTCCGCTCTCTAAGTTTTAATTCCGCTGCGCTATACTCTTCGAAAAATACCCCCTCTGATACCTTCATCTGTTAATCTTTTGATGGGTAGTTTATTGGGGGGTGTGGGTAAGAGTGGTGGTAGTGGTTTTGGGGAGGTAAGTGGTGGTGTGTTGGTTGATGGAGATGGACGGGAAAAACGATTGAATGGGGGGTTGCTAGAGTGTTTGTCCTCATGCAGCTTGGCAAACGCAATAGCTTGGTTCAGGTCTGACGGTTGGAGGACCGTGACCTCTCGACGAAGGTGGGGTTTGAGGCCCGAGATAAAACAACTCAGATAAAAGCTGGTGGGGTAACCAGAGATCCTATTAGAGAGTTGCTCAAACTCAGAGAGGTAGTCTTGCAATGAGTGTGTTTGAGAAAGCTTGCACAGGGTTGCGATAGGATCGTCAAACTTTGACGGAGCAAATCGGAGTTCGAGCGCTCGGAGGAAAGAGTCCCACGAGGTGAGTAACCCGTTGTTGTGCATCCACTGAAACCAGGAAAGGGCTTTTCCTTCAAGAGAAAAGGAAGCGAGCTGAATGCGTTGTTCTAGGGGAGTTTGGTGGAAGGCGAAGAACTGATTGGCTTTGAAGATCCAACCAAGGGAATCCGTTCCATCAAAGGGCGGAAGGTCCATTTTCATCGGACGGTAAGGGGTATTGAGAGGTTTAGGGTTGAGTGAGAGTTGGTTCTCAAGGTGGGATGTACGATTGTCAATGTCCATGAGGGTGTTGGAAAAATTGGCTTGGGCTAGTAATATTTGTTCTAATTTGCGGTCAAGGGAGGTGAATGGGTCAGGTGAGTCGGCCATGGATGGAGGAAGTAAGACTCAATGAAAGCACCAATTGTAAGGGGAAGAAAACAGAGAATAGAATAATCTGGAAGAAAACAGGACAGAGAAGGAGAAAATTCAGAAGAGACACGTAATAATTCTTTCTTATTCCCTGCATAACAGAAAGGTGCTTTATATAAGCACTACTCCTTACAGCTAATATTCCTTCACATGGTATAACGGTTTCCCCTAAAAGGGAGACACGTCACTCAGTAACAAAATCCCTAAGATAAATTGGCTGACGCACAACCCTCTTAGGTCGATCACTAGAAGCCTCTGGAGTATTGGTTGGGCCGTGTTCAGCTTCTGCAGTAGTACTTGGGCTACCCTCACCTTGTGCACAGTCAATAGGATTAGAGTACTGTAAGGGCCCAATGATTCTTTCATTTTCCTACCATGTTCCAATCACACCCAATTTATATTATCTTCACATATAAGACATGCACATTTTCCTTTAGTACTATTTCTAGATGAATTACCATACACTGGAAAATAATTAATTATGCCAAACAATATTGCCCTTAGAAGAAAACTTCATCATTCCACATATCCTTCAAGTCTTCAATAAAAAGTGTCAAGTATATGTTTATGTCATTCCTTGGTTGTTTTGGACTTGGAATTAACATGAACAACATCATGAATTTCCTTTTCATGCATAATCATGGAAGTAGGTTATATATAATCATAATCATGGGTCACGTGCTATGCGAGCTGTTTTTCATACCATATAGATTTATTCCATTATTAGATAAAACAAGACATAGGTTTTGTAGTTCTTTCCCAAACTTAGGATAATCATGATCAACTTTTTCCCATTGAGAAGAATTTGTAGGGTGTCAAGCTTTCCATCACATATCCTTTCCTTCACATATGTTTACATCATTTGACATGTTTAAATTCAAATGTCAATATTGAAACGTCATTTAATACGTAAAAAGAATTTAACGTCATTGAATTAAAAAGATTATATACATTTATTTTTTAAGTGTTAAAGACTAAAATATATCAAAAAATTAAACACTAACAAATTTCAATTTTAACGTAAATAAAGATTCACGAAAGCATCAAAGCCCATAATATGTCTACATTTAAGAAATAAAACAGTTGTGTGATGAAAATGTTTACTCGGTCAATTAGGATTAATGAGTACAGAGAATCAAGTTTGACAAAATTTAAAATATTACTTAACGACAAGAAATTGATAGATGTATCTCAAAAATGCAGTACAGAAAGAAAACAAAGGCAATGGTTAGCTTCAAAAAGCCGAAACAACCAAAATTATTTTCTAGCAAATTTCCAGTATGCACTAGAAAACTGGAAAAGGCCTTTCTCTCTTATCTAATATTAAATCTAACAAACAGCATAGCTACAACCCATGCTTCGAACTTTCAGTAATAAACTGCGAAAACGAATACAAACGTGATATATTTTAAAATTAACCTTTCAATTTTATGTAATTTATCCTAGTTAAAATCCCTCTAACCCCTTCTATCACTAGATTCTATACATTACCAGCTCTACCCTTGTCAATCTCTCTTTTTGCCGTCATGTTTAACTGTTTTTTAAAAAGGTTTTTGTAATTTTTAGAACATGAATTTTGGTTTTTTCTCATTTTTTCTCTCTCTTTTTAACAGATTATTGCAAATGTTGCAAATGATTATCGAAGTACGGCATCTTAATTAGGTTGACGCATATTCATAAAGTCTACATATAAAACCTGTAAAATTACATGTAATATCCTTTATATATACATATCAGTATCTTCCGGTGCATAAGAATTATCTTAGACATTTAAATTTTATTAATAAAATTGCCGGCTTTGACCACAAAAGTCTAATAACCACAAAAATCAAACTTCAACACTTTGGCTTTGACCGCTTTACTAGTGGTGCCGAGTCATCAATATTTCAGTTTCCTGTTTTCGGAGTTTTATATGATAAACTAAGTGACGCCTATATATTGTCTACTTCGTTGATCCTCGCCAACTCTGTTCTTTGTTTTCTGACACTCTTCTCTGCAGACATGTTGGGGTTTCCTTTTGGTATTGTTTTCCTTTTGACTGCAGCATTTGCGGTGTTATGTTCATGTGGACATGCACCACTTGGTTGCAATGAAGAAGAAAGGCAAGCTCTTCTAAGGATCAAAGGAAGCTTCAAAGATCCTTCAAGGCTTTCATCTTGGGAAGGAACTAGTTGTTGCCAATGGAAAGGCGTAGGTTGCAATAATGTTACAGGCCATGTTGTGAAGCTAGATCTCAGAAATCCTTGTTATCCCTTACAAGGAGATTTTCAACCAAACTGTAAGTTTTACGATCATGTCCTCGAAGCTCAACATGTTCACCCTTCTATATTGCAGCTTACATATCTAACTTATGTAGATTTGAGTGGAAACAAATTTCTTAATAGTTCAATACCAGCGTTCATTCAAAAGCTGCAGCATCTGCAATCCCTTTATCTCTCTGATAGTCATTTTAGTGGTAGGATCCCGTCCAATCTTGGGAACCTCACAAATTTGCTCGTTCTTGATTTGAGCTTCAATGCTCTTTTGTATACGGATGACTTCTATTGGATTTCTCAACTTTCATCTCTCCAATACCTATACATGAGTGATGTGATTCTTGATAAAGCACAAAATTTGTTGCAGTCACTCAACATGCTTCCTTCTTTGATAGAAATAGATTTGAGAAATTGTGGACTTGATAAATTGCACACCCATCAACATATTAGCACCACAAACCTTTCCAGACTGGAATACCTCAATCTAGCAGAAAATGGACTTCAGACTCCGTTTTTGGATGCTTTTCAAAATATGACTTCCATTACAGTCATTGACCTTTCTCACAACAACCTGAATTCCACTCCCTTCTGGTTGGAAACCTGTGCTAACCTCGACAGTCTATTTCTTTATAGTAATGTTTTTTATGGCTCACTTCCATCTGCTTTGCAGAATCTGACTTCCCTGGTTTCTCTCGACCTTTCACAAAACAAGTTTGATTCTGTTCCGGGTTGGTTAGGTGAGTTAAAGGGTCTTCAATACCTCAATCTTTCAAGTAACGATGTCAATCATATTGAGGGATCTCTGGCATATCTTCTGGGAAACTGTTGCCATCTTCAACAATTAGATATGTCAACAAACAAAATTCAAAGTGATGCACTTGGAAACCATACGCAGTTTGAATGCATTAGGCACGATTTAATGTACTTGGATTTAAGTCACAACGAATGTAATGGTCCTTTGCCAGCATGGTTGGGACAGCTTGAAAATCTAAGTTCATTGATTATGACTGACAGTAACTTGGTGGGATCACTTCCTTGTGCTATAATAACAAAACTTGTCAATCTGAAGACTTTGGTGCTTTCCAACAATAACTTCACCGGTTCTCTTCCTGACTGTATCGGGGAACTTGTCAGTTTAAAGATTTTAATTCTTTCTTCCAATCATTTTGATGGGATCATTCCAAGGAGTTTAGGGAAACTTGTAAGCCTAACAGATATAAATCTTTCACGAAACTCTTTAAATGGTAGCATTCCTCACAATATTGGTCAGCTTCAAAATTTGTCCACCCTCTATTTTTCTGAAAACAAGTTACACGGAAGCATTCCTTTCAGTCTTAGTCAGCTTGTAAACCTTCAGAACTTAGACATATCCCTAAACCATTTGGAGAATTTGGTGTCTGACATAAGATGGCCCAGGCAACTTGTCTACTTAAATCTCACCGATAATCGTATCAGCGGGTCACTTCCCCAAAATATTTCTGATAGCTTGCCCAATGTCGGTTACATGCTTCTTGGAAACAACCTTATAAGTGGTCCCATTCCAAACTCATTGTGCAGAATAGGCTCCTTGTACAATCTTGACCTTTCAGGAAACATGTTAATTGGTGAAATTCCTAATTGTTGGAGTGTTACTCAAAAAATCGGTGTCATAAATTTGGCATCCAACAGATTATCCGGTGTCATTCCTAGCTCTCTTGGTAATCTACCCACGTTGGCATGGTTACATTTGAACAATAACAGCCTTCATGGGGGCTTTCCGTCATCTTGGAGAAATTTAAGTCAACTTTTAATTTTGAATGTTGGAGATAATGATTTGTCTGGGATTATCCCTTCATGGATGGGGAATATCTTTTCCTCGATGCAGATTCTAAGGCTACGGCAGAACAGGTTGAATGGAACAATTCCTTTACAACTATGCCAACTTTCTGCACTGCAAATTTTGGATCTTTCAAACAACAACTTGATGGGTCCAATCCCTCATTGCATAGGAAATCTCACAGGTATGGCCTCAAAAAAGAATAGTTCTGTAAATCAATCTAACAGAACTGTTGAATGGTATGAACAAGACGTTAGAGTGGTCATCAAAGGAAGAGAACTTGAGTATACCAGAAATCTAAAACTTGTGGTAAACTTGGACTTGTCAAATAACAATTTGGTTGGATCTATTCCAGAAGGAATAACATCACTTCGTGCATTGCATGGCCTAAATCTATCACACAATCGTTTGTCAGGACATATCCCCAAAAGAATTGGAGACATGAAATCACTAGAATCTCTTGACCTCTCTCATGACCAACTTTCTGGTGCAATTTCAGAAAGCATAACTAGTTTAACTTGGTTAAGTTACTTAAACTTGTCCTACAACAACCTTTCAGGACAAATCCCCCAAGGACCTCAATTATCAACCCTTGAGGATCCTTCTATTTATGGTGGAAACCCGTTTCTGTGTGGACCTCCACTTCCGAATAAGTGTTTTCATGATGATTTCCAAGGAGGTGATGAAGATGAAGAAAAAGATCACAAAGAGGATAAAGTAGAGAAATTGTGGTTTTACTGTGTCATTGCACTTGGCTATTTTATGGGATTTTGGGCTGTGACGGGAAGCTTGTTGTTGAAGAGAAGTTGGAGACTTGCTTACTTTCAATATATTGATGAGTCAACACAGAGGATAAATGAATCATTGACAATACATTTAGCAACTTTTAAGGAAAGATTGACAGGAATAGTGAATCGTGGTGCTGAGTGACACACTATGGTAGTCTTTATCCATTCTGTCTCTCTTTTGTTATTGGAAGATTTCACGTTTATTTTGCTTGATAAATAATTACTTGGACTTTGTAAAATAGGAATAAATGCAAGTTGTAGAATTTATAGTTTAACTAATAGTTGCTAAAATATTGGAAAGTGTATCCTTTTCCAATTCCCAAATAATCTGAGTCATACAACCTCCCCTACACTCATAAGAAAGGTTGATTTTTTTTTAATTTGAGAAATGTAATAATTATTATTATTATTATAATAATAATAATAATAATTATTATTATTATTATTATTAATATTATCATACATTTTTAGTTTGAACATGAAAATAATCAAAATGCGTGTTCATATTTCAGACTTTTGCGAGGAATTTTTCTCTGTACCACTGTTGTGCATAAATTTTACACATTGTCATAGAATATTGCTTTTTTATTAGAAAAATTAATACTGAAAAGTAGAATTTTTTTTGTTTCAAAACAAACAAACAATATTTAAATTTCTTGTTCTAAACCAACTCTTAAACTAAAATAATTAGCATAAAGAAAATTTAAACTATTATACAAATTAAAAATTTTAAAATATAAGAGGCCATGAAGCTACACTTTCAAGTAAATACTTCTTCACCTTAGTGATAAAAAGCAGACCATGTGCGGCAAATACGGTAGATAGTTAATTCATGAATTAAATATATTTTTAATTTTTAAATTTGGACACAAAACTGATATTTATTAATATTTTAAATTTTGATATAGATTGATTTTAAATTTTAAAAATAAATATATATAATCTCATAATTTAATTATGTTAAATTTTTTTTTGTCAAACATTTTTCAAAATAACATTTATATTGTTTAGACAACTTTTAATTCAAATATCAATCTATAGCAAAGTTTAACAAATCTAAAAAACACAACACATTAAATTAAAATACTATATTCATCTATTTTTAAAATTTAAAATAAAATTTTTAAATTAAAAAGAAAAAGTATCAAAATCTTAAAAGAAATATTATATTTAAATTTAAGAATTAAAAACATATTTAATTCTTAATTTATTTATTTATTATTTATATATTAAGAAATTATCATAATAATTGGTTACTTTGATATCCAAGACATATAAGACGAGACCTATAAAATGACATTTTGGAAGTAGTAATATTTTAAAAACAATGAGATTCAATTATTTAGTATTAAATTATTTTAATATAAATACTTTTGTTATAAACAAGTTTTATTATTTGAAAATGTAATCTTTCTAAAAACCACTTTTTTATAATTTTCTAACTTATCTCTAGGAGTTCTTCTCTTGGGTTCATTGTTTGAATATCAGAGACCATCTAAGTGATCGCAGTGACTAGATCTTCAAGTCTACCTAATCAGTTTCTCCAAAATAGTAAGCTAGCTTCTACTCTTTTTCTTTGGTTTGTCTCGACGAGCCTTAGTGTTTTTGCATGTAAAGTTTGAGTCTTTTATAAGACTCTGTGATGATCAATAGTTATAATGGCATACATTGATCATATTTTCATTGTTCGTAGCTATAGATCCTTTGATATGTGAGAGTTTTTTGGGGTTCTTTAAAGTCGTGCAATAGTTTAACAGGTAAGAGGAGCTAGTTAATTTGATTTTAACTTATAAACAGGTCTTAATTGATGTTTGTATGGTAGTTGATTTGTGAAATTGAATTATTTGTGAAATTTGATATGTTGGGTTGCTTAATGAAGATGGTATGTTGAATGGAATTTGATGTATTTTTGCGTATATATGAATTACTGCTTTTATGCTTGACTCTTGAGGATTTGGAAATGTTAAATTGGGTATCCTAATTTGATTAAGTGTTGTTGAACCTTGGTCTCATATTAGGCTAAAGAAAATGGTAGGTTTTTGGTCTAGAATGAGGTTTTAGCATATGAAAGTCTAGAAGGTTGGTAAGTAGGAAAAGTTGGAAGTTTAAGATCTATTGTTAGGTAATTATATAGAGTGGCTGAGCAAGAGTTCCCTTTGAGCAAGCAAAACCCACTACTTTTGTAGTGGTTGAGCGAGAGTTCCCGTTAGGCGAGCAAAGCTCATTGTGTTTGCAATGGCTGAGTGAGAGTTCTCGTTAGGAAAATAAAGCTCAGTGTTTCTACAATGGTTGGGCGAGAGTTCTCGCTAAGCGAGAGTTTTGGATCGCTAGGCTCCAGACTTGGTGTTGGATGCTTGTTTTCTATAATTTCTTTTATTATTTTCTTGGGTTCTCTAAGTTGTGTCTTAATTGACTTTGATTTACAATATACTTGAATTGATATTTATTGATGCTCATTGAATTATATAAATGTGATTGTGAGAATGGAAGATATGTGATGTGAGAAGAACCTCAAGGAGAGGTTTAGTGTTTGAGAAAGGTATGGTGTATGCTTAATAGTGAGATTTCTGAAAAGAAGTATCTTGATACTCTATCAACCATTCAACTGATGTACACATGAATGGGGTGGCAGAGAGAATGGCAAGAGGTATTTACCCTAGACTTCTTAGTCTTAGAAGTGGAAGATTAATCTCATGAGTAGTAGGTCGAGTTACCCTTGTTTATAACTTTATGTAGTATAAAAACTACCATAGGTGCACGCCTTTATTGAAGTCTATGTCAAAGCATTGTATCCGGATAATTGAGTCTAAAGTTAAATGATGAGATGTTTATATGAGTTATAGAATGTTTCAGTATTGAACTAATATGTGATGTATTAAACTGTCTATGAAGTTTTCTTTTGAATATTAGTTTACCCTGTTGTCTTTGTTGTTGTTCTTGGTGTGATGTTTATTTTCATTTGTGATGATCACCTTATTAGTGGAAATATATGAGAGATAGGTGTTGAAGTATCATAGTAGAGAGCAGTGATGTTGTAGAATGTCTTCTTGATTATTTAGTCTTTTAGATATAATTATTATTATGGTTATTTATTTTAAATAATTGTATTAATACTATATCTATAAGAGATGACAAATTATTTTGTTTAAATCAATTTTATAACCAGTAGTAAGATGCTTAAATTTGGGATGTTACATTTAATTTCAAGCAAATATATAAATTTAAAAGAAAATAATCCAAATTATTTCTATTATTAATTTTCTTTTCTTATTTTTTTGGAATATTTTATAATGGCTGATGATTATATAACTTAAGACAAAATTTTGGATAAACTTATTTCAAATTAAAAGAATAAAATATTTTATTATGAATGTATAATGCAGAAATAAAATATTTAAAATTAAAAGAATAATATTTTATTTTCGAATTCTATAATAATGTTTTTAAAATTGTACGATAAAAATTATTTTTTATATTATTGTTCGATAATATATATTATACTTATTATATATATTTCTAAATTATGCATTTCTCAATGTATAATTAAAAAAAATAGACTTAATCCTTTTGAATGTAAAATTTTCGCAAAAATACTTAAACTTAAATTATTAATAGAGATTGTTTGACTCAAAAGCCTTCCAAATTAAACAAGTTGTTATAAAATAAAAAGGTTAAACCGATATTTTAAAATAAAATGAAGTAACACATACAAAAAGAAATCATAGACGTGTAGGAAGAAAAAACACTAATTCAATGGCAAAATAAAACTTCTAATATCATTACAACAAATAAAATATTTATGAATTGACTTCTTCTGTTTACTATAACTAAAAAAATACAACTAAAAACGTCACTGCTAGATGGCTCCAGTACACAAAGGAAATATATATATATATATATATATATGAAATTTCTCCTTCAGATTTTGACTTTAAGGTAGGTTACATTTCCGGAATTTTAAAAAAGAATAAAAAGTTTGAAAATTTAGTCTCTAAGAAGTCCAATTTTCACTTGGTCGTATATTAGTCTATTTCATTGGATATATTTATATTAAAATCAGTATTATTTGCGAAAAAAAAAAGGATAACCTATCATCGTTGCTTGACTTTTGTGTAAAACAATGTTCCAAATTGAGAAAAAGGCAAAGATAACATTTAAAAGTAAGAACCTTTGAAATGAAGATCTGCTGAATTTTACATAGATAATATATTTAAGCGTATAGTGTAGGTTGGGAGAATCTCATATGCTGTAAAAAGAATAATAAAGTGATACTCAATTTATAAATTACTAATTTTTAGTTAATGCTAATAAAGATTTTTTTTTAATTAATATCGATCAAAGTTATGTTCTGAGTAGTGTAAAATGTAGTTATTATATATGATTGATATTGCTTAGGATTATTTTTTTTAACACGTGTAAGCTTAAAATTTCATGTTTATGAGATTAATAAGGATTGATAGACGAGAAAACCCTCATTGACATCGATAAAAAAAAAATGCTTATGTTATGTTTGCCTAAAACTAAATTCGATCAGTATTAGTTGAACGACGATTCCAACTAACATCAATTGAAAAAATTATATTTGATATAAGTCGAAAAATAATATTGATGCGGGTAAAAACAATAATGAATGTTGATATTGACCAAAATTACCTAACCAATGCATACGTTCATTACATCAGTGAAAAAACGTATTTTAATGATGTTTGTTAAAAAGTAAACTGATCAACTCTAACCTAAGCAAAATCATCAAATTCAACAAATGATGCCTTGACCAAGACTGAATTGAGGTGAGAAAGAAGAATACCAAACAATTTAAATTCTTACTTTCTAAATGAAATTTAAAATTATATAATTTTAAGTGATAATATGTGCATAAGATGTTGTTATAAGAGTAGGAGCTCAAAAGTAAAAAAAATATTGTAAAATTCGTGATAGTTTAAAAACAGTGAGATTCAATTATTTTAATATTAAATGAGTTATTTATAAATAATTTTGTTATAAATGAGTTTGATTATTTTAAAACGTATCATCTCTCTAGAAATTACTTTTCTAGAGTTATCTATCTTTTCTCTAAAAATTCTAACTCCTCAGTCATTTGTTTGATGACTAGGAAGTTCCTATGAGATCACATTTGAGTAATCTCTATTTCTAACCTATCAGTTCCTCGTTTAGAGCAAGTAAGTTTTTACCTCTTTTTCCTTTCGTTCTTTGTTTATGATCATGCTTAGGAAACCCCAACGCATGTATCATTAGTGTTCATTTCTTGATTCATTGTCAATTTGTGGTCTTAAGGACTATTTCCTATCACAATTTGGTTATTCGTAGGTGTTTTTAGAGTTCCTTGTACGAAAAGCAAAGTGTGTTCATTCTTAGAGCTCTATAGCTTCGGTGTAAGGTAAGGAAAGCTAGTGTTTGTTTTTCTATTATGTTATTTGTGTAAATTTAGTGCTTGCATGTATGATGACTTGATTCGAGTGAAATTGTAGGTTTTACTAATATTCATAGTGTTTAAATGATGATTAATGATTATGTGAGGATTGAAATGTTTGATATGGTGTGTTTGTAATGATATTTTTATGATTGCGTAAAATGAAGGGTATTGATACTTGGTATTGAATTCAAAGTGGTTGGAGTGAAGATTAACCAAATTTTTGAGTTTTAAGGTAAAAAGAAAGATTTTGATGGGTGAGTTTGAGAAATAGGGGCTGAGGTGAGAAAACCATTGTCATAGGGTTGTTATGAAGTGATTTGAGACTTGTTATAGGTAGTATTTTGTGGAAGTTTTAAGAGATTTTTAGTGTAAAAATGGGGGTTTTGAATAGTGAGAATTTGATATGAGGGGTATAAACTGTATTGAGAAGTTTGAGGGGTTAATAGATTACTTGTGACTTGTCTAGGCATCTAAATCAGTAAAATCTTGCGTGGAAGTGTTAGTTTTAGAAGAGGGTGATTTATTAGTTACTTTTAGTACTTTTTGGGGGTTTAAGTTGTTGGAAAATGAAAGTAGTAAAGCTAGAAGAAAATTGAGGTGTTAGGGTGTATTCTTGAATGTATTATGAATTTTCCATGATGTTAGTATGTTGATATAGGTGATGGAAGAAGTAAAATGGAGTTTGGATAGCTTAGAGGAGTGATTTGGTTTCAAGTGTTCAATATGAGTTAGAGTGGTGTTTCCAGAGGTTTTTCAATGTTTAGAAGGTCCTAGGAACCATTCAAAGTTGTGGGATAAGTGTGTGAAAGGATCCAAAAAGTGTAGAGTCTTTCTGATAGCGCTCACCTGAGTGCCCAAACTGGGTGTTGAGCGCTCGTTTCCAGTGGCCAGGGCACTGAGCGCTCGAGTGCCACTAAGCGCATATTGGGCATCACTACACTAGATTTGGGGGGTGTTAGGGTTCTAGATATTAAT
This sequence comes from Vigna umbellata, assembly GCF_029865625.1. Lineage (NCBI taxonomy): Eukaryota > Viridiplantae > Streptophyta > Magnoliopsida > Fabales > Fabaceae > Vigna > Vigna umbellata. The sequence goes on along the minus strand of NC_142174.1, from coordinate 7,584,589 downwards.
TTTGGATGTTCTTTAGGTCATTTTGGGGGTTTTGGACCCTTTCAGAGCTATTGGTGACAGTTTTCAAGCTGTTTTCCTTACCTAATGTGGGTATCAAGATGCTATAAAGAAAAATTGTTTTATTATGTGATTTCTAATGACTTGTAAGGGTGTTTCTATTTCTCATCTTGACATTCTAATGGTCACCCATTCTCAAGTAGAGAGGGGTGAGGCATGTCATGAGAATAACAGGAGGTCCTAATCTAGGGGTTTTACCTTGGCCTAAAGCAAGTGATAACGGACTAATATTGTGTGATAGCTTGAGGTGGACCAGCTGTTTCACCACAACAAGTGCCCGAACTGTCATAGCTCGATATTCATACTAATCTGGATGGTGAAGTCAAAGAGTTGTCATGCATAAAGTGTTTGGTTGATTTGGTGTGAGATATGTATCATTAAGTAAAATGTTTAATATGTTTTTGATGTATTATGAAAATGTTTTGTATCACTAGCTTACCCTTGTTTTTGTCTTTGATTATTTGTTTGTGTTTTTTCTTTTGCGATAATCATCTTTAAATGGTGTGAGCTTAGGAAGGACGTCTTTCCGGTCATTCAGTGTGAGGTTGAGAATGAAGCAACAACATAAATAGGGTTTTGTTCTCCAAGTGTAAGATCTTTTTCATCAATAGTTTGTAGTTTCTTGTAAGTTAATATATATGTAATGTTTTATTTTGATAATCTTATTCTACTAAAATAGGATGTTACAAGTATGGACTAAAATTCACCTCTTATTGTCTGAGTCATAAAGAGCATAAGAGAGTTTTTTAGAAAGTATTTAAAAAAATTCCATTTTTTAGAATTTAAAATTTATTGTCTATAGATCAATTACTTTTTTAGAAAGTACTTAAAAAATTTCATAAAAATAAATTAATCTTTGAAAAAATTTCGTCCAAACACATTATATGGCTTTTTCAAAAAAAAATGAAAGAAAATATAGATGGAAAATCTGTTTTGTGTGAGTTTATAGTGTTGTATACTCATTTTATAATCCTAAAAACTTTAAGATTGAGGTTCATCCTTCTAAAGCTCCTAAAGGAGATTTTAGTCAACGCCTCTCCTCTTACTTGGATTAAATGTAACCTGGATTCTTTTCATAAAGACAGTCCTTACAATACTAGTTTCCAGAAAGTCCTTATAATTTCTAGAAAGTTTGAATATCTAGATAATGAGTTTTAGGGTGTTGCTCCCTCCACCACCACAGCATTCTCCCTCCACCTCCCCTTTACTATTTTGCCCCTCAGTAAAATTTTATTTTTAGAATTATTGTTTTATAATTTTACTCATTTATAACATATTTCACTGATAACCTACATAGTTCCTTGTATGAGTAAAATATTTTTCTGCAAAGCTCAGTGATTGTGAAAAGAATTATCAAGCAATCTTCCTCTTGCTTTCGGTGTAGTACGTGGTGCAGTGCGTTTGTGGTGTAATGTGCTTGTCGTGGTTCCTCTCCAGGTACGTAGTCATAATCCTTCCAATAATCCTAAACCCTAAACCCTAAACCCTTCCAATAATCCTTCCAATAATCTTTCCAATAATCCTTTAACCCTAAAACGTAAAATGAAAACGAAGCCTAAACGGATGACATCCTTCAACGGATGTCAACATCCGTTTAAGGCAAAACGGATGTCGACATCCGTTTCACCTTAAACGGATGTTGACATCCGTTGAAGGATGTCATCCGTTTAAGCTTTGTTTTAATTTTATGTTTCTGTTATTATTTTATTAGATATTTTAATATTTTGATTTATTATTTTTGAATATCTTTTTAATGTATTTTAATAATGTATATTTATATTAGTTTATATTTAAATATTAAAATAATAAAATAATAAAAATAAAAAATTTTAACTTTAAGGATATAATTGGAATTAAAGATAATTGGGGAGGTGGAGGGAGAAGGCTGTGGAGGTGGAGGGAGCAACACCCTGAGTTTTATAATTTCTTAGAGAGGTCCAATGGTGCTAGAGTTGGACTTTCTCCTTATGGCTATTGTTTCTTGCACTCCCACAATTACTCATTACATACCCACGACAGGAAAAGACTTAATCATCTTTCACCACTGATATGACCACAGCCGCTCTCATCATCACAGCAGAAGAAAAGGAGGAAACAAAATCCAGAAAGCTCTTTCCAAACTCATTCCGGAAAACTCTTTCCGAAACTCATTCCATGTGTTCTGAAAAACTTTTTTTCAGAAAACCTTTCATATAGGATTGTTTCATAAAATTCATTCTAAATGACATTATATGTTCTGGAAAGTTTGTTCCAGAAATCCCATTCTAGAAAACTTGTTTCGGAATGTATTTCATGTATTTCGAAAATTTTTTCCAAAAATTTGGTTCAAAAATTCTATTTTGGATATCTCTTTTCGAAAATTTGTTTAAGAAATGTATAATCCAAAAATGACCTTTATGAAAGATAAAATATCATTTTAAAAATTTGAAGGAGTGCATGAAGAAATTGTCAGGCTACAGGAAGTAAAACCCTGAAGTTACCCCTCTTGATCTGTACAAAAAGGACAAACAACTATTATGATGACAAAGATTATTCAGATCTGAGCAAGAACAACAACTTACGCTGGTTATTGACGCAATGTTTCCTGATGGAATATATATATATATATATATATATATATATATATATATATATATATATATATATATGTATGTATATGTATGTATATAATTATGCGTTCTGGCATATAGTTACCAATGGCTCATACCAGTATTTTTATTTTCTGTTTTGCACTACTTTTCCAGTTGCATATTGATATTAAATTGTTACAGCATCGAGATATGGTTAAACATGGCGCACAAATAGTGAATATGGCACCAAAAATTGACTGGTGACTGATGTGAACAAATGTAACATCAGTTAAACTCCGTTTAGCGCCATAATAATCTATACTTTTTTTTCAGACCTAGTCTTATCTTATTTTAGAATACACATAGGTTTCCCTTTAAATGCTTTCTGAAATGTATGGAACAAGGCACCTACATAATCATGCAAGAATTAAGTGAGATGGGATACATTTTAAACCACCGATACGAACAGATTTTTCCTATATCAAAAATGGTTTCTATGGCGTGTAAAGAATATGGAAGTTGAAATTTCAATTCATCTTCAATTCTTGATAACCAATGTCTCATCTTATTTCTCAATTATTACATTCAACTAACAAAATTGATATACCTTAATAAAGAAAACTAATCATGAATTTACCACATTATCAAATTCATATTTCCATTGCAAAGAGTGAAAAATCATCTCACTGATTCTGAATTTCAGGAAAAATAAAAATAGAAAATTAAAGACATGACATGTAGAAAAGGGAACAAGCCCTTCTTAGCTTTCCCAATTAAAACATGAACATGATGTACAACACCATGGAAGAGTGCTGAAAGATCTTAATGTGAATCTTCTTCTTCACAGAATTTGGAATACTTTTCTGAATCCATCAAATTGTTTAGTTCGCCACTGTCGGACAGTTCAACCTTAATTATCCATCCATCTTTATAAGGGCTTGAGTTTACCTGTGTGAAGAAATGTAGGACAACATGAAAACTCTTAGTGTTTATAGAAAAAGTATTCATTGCAATACTTCATTGATACATAGGCGTAGTGATCCAAGATGTAGCATACAAAAACAACAAAGTACAAAAAGGGGGGAGAATAGTCAGTGCCTCTAAACTCAGCATACACATTTTGTCTTTCATGTAAAATGCTGTTCTTTAAGAATTAGGCAAAAAAACTCACCAAAGCAGGAGAGCTACTAAGCTCTTCATTAACTTCGACCACCCTTCCTGAAACAGGAGAGTTAATATCACTAGTTGCCTTCACACTTTCAACTGCACCAAAACTGTCTCCTTGTGTCACGGTGGCTCCCACTTCAGGCAACTCAACATACACAACATCACCCAAATGATCTTGGGCATGATCAGTTATGCCAACGGTTGCAGAATTTCCATCAACCTTGACCCACTCATGGGAATCAGCATACTTCAGATCTTTAACAACTGCAAGTAAACATGGACGAAGCCAACAATGCAAGTTAGATGTTCTTTTTCATATATGGAAGCCTTTATGTAGATGAACTACATAAATCTTATTTGCAACTACTGCGAAAACAACCAAACATTTCCATATCCTACAGGTTCAAATGCAATATTACATTTGACATATAATTGCAGATGTGGATAAGAGTCAGAAAAACATCAAAGCCCTTGAGATGTTTACATTTACGATATGAAACTAAGCAGCTGTGTGATGGAAATGTTTACCCAGCCAATTAGGATGAATGATTATAAAGGATCAAGTTAGGTAAAATTTAAAATATTACTCAACGACAAGAAATTGATAAATGTATCCCAAAAATGCATTGCCGAAAAAAGGCAATGGTTAACTTCAAAAAGCCAAAACACCCAAAATTATTTTCTAGCAAATTTCCAAAATGCACTAGAAAACAACAAAAATCCTTTCTCTCTGATCTAGTATTAAATCTAGCAAACAGCATAGCTACAACCCATGTTTCGAACTTTCATTAATAAACTCTGAAAACGCTTACAAATGTCAAGTGTTTTAAATTTTAATGGAATTTATCCTAGTTAAAATCCCTCTTACCCCTTCTATCATTATACACTATCTATTACCAGCTCCACCCTTGTCATCCTCCTGTTTGATCATACCAGGTTCAGAACGTAACATATTCTATAGGTCACAGATAATACTGCCATTAAGAATGTGAAGATAATATTATAAAAGATTAGACGCATTATTTGTGTGCTACTTTTCAGGGAGGGTGGGTGGGTGCACTTTCCCCACACCACCGTTAGAAAGCTCCGTGCCATTAAAGTACATGCATAGATAATAACATCAAGGAAACGGTGCAAAAAAAACAAAAAATGTGAACAGTGCCATCAAATTGAGAGATCTGAATCCACGCACTATAAGTTAGCACAATGATGAATGCACTTCATACATCAGAAATCGTACAAAGAAATATGAATTTCCAATCTCGAAAAGAAGAAACCCTAGATTCAGATCATTAAACAAAATACATAGATCAAGATCCACATCATAGCACAAAAAAAGAAAAATAAATTTTGAATGATGAATGAAAAAAAATAAAAAGCAGATCGCAGCATAACAGAGAGAGAAGAAAAGGGTTAAGGAGAAAGCATGTTACCATTGGAAAAGCCTCTGTGGAAGACGGAGATCCTGAGATAAGAAGCAGCCCTTGAAGCCCATAATTGCCTGCAAGCCATTTCTCTCTTCTCTGTGTATTTGTGAGTTCAACACTTTTGCTTTGTGGTGATCATGAAGAGACAACTTCCCACTTATTTATATTGCTGAGGGTTGGTGAAAGTTTTCTTTCTTTTTTTATTCCTTATTCCTTAATACTATCTATTTTTAATTAAGAAAATATTTTATCTTTTTTTAAAACAAGATATATTCTCTCTTATTTTTTAATTATTTGGTGGCGTTTCAATTGGATTCATGGAGTGTCTCAGATAACACTACTACAAAAGCTTATTATAATAATATATTATATTATTATATTATAAGAATAAATACAGTACTAAAAATAAAATAAAAAATAGCCTTGTAAATATTGCCTTTTAGTTTTCTTTTTAGTTTTGTTACTTTTAAATATCCAACCTTTGTTTAATGTTGTTTCTTTAGTGTCTATAGTTTATTACAGTTAATTTGGTGCTAAAATTGAAAATTATTAACTAAAATAAAAATTAATTAATTAAAATAACTCTGCTATTTTAGCTAAAATAAAAATTATGTTTATTATTCTTTTACAAGTAAAATAACTGCATCTAACTTTACTTTTTTTTTAAATTTAATATGTTAACAATAACTTTTAAATTATTTTTATTTAAATGATAAGGATTTAAAAGTAATATTTTTTTTATAAACTAAAATAAAATAATCATATAACTTATATAATGATATTTTATTTTATGACCTCTGTCGTGTAAATTTTTTTAAATAAAACTAATGACTTAATTAACTTGCAAAATATTATCTTTTAATTATTTTTAAAAATATTTAATGTTATTCATTGAAAGATAATAAATATTTACATGAAAGCATTATTATTTAAACATTTTTTGTTAATCATATTTTTCTTAAGTTTCAAATTCTACAAAGCTGTATGTAAATTATAGAAGTTATCTTGAATTATGTAAGAACGATCTTCACAAGGGTTTCATTTGAATAAATTTTCCCAAATCATTTAAAAAAAAACTAAAATAAATTTCTTTATAAATTAAAGTTAGCGTATAACTATCTTAAAATTAGATTTTAAAAGTTTATAAAAAAAAGGTTTTAGTTTTGCAAAAAGTAGCGTATAAGTGCACATGATAAACACTGAAAAAGAGTTTAATTTTAGGAAGGAAATTTTCGGTTGTTAAATACTAAAATTTAGTTTATATCTCAATTAGAAATAAAAATAGGAAAAAATATTTAGTGATCAAAATTAAAATAGTCATTAATCATCTACTAAAATTCGATTGACTTATTCATTTGTCTTTGTTTCTTTTTTTCAAAGTTAAAATAAAAGAAATCAAGTTAGAAATAGTTAACTCACTTGTAAAAGCTAAAATAGAAAACATTTTAATAAATTTGGTCGCTTACAATTTAATTAATTAAAAAAAGTTAAATTATGTATTTGGTACACATTTTATTGAAAAATCTCAATTAAGTTTATTTTATGTGTCTTAAATAGGTGTCAAGCTTTTATCTTTTCTTTTAATTTTAATTTTATTTTATTTTTAAAAAATAAAAAAATTATCACATGTGAAGTTGATGTTGTTTCAAGTAGGTTTAATACCTCTTTTGGTCCCTCGAAAGGGGGCAAATGTTCAATTGGGTCCTACATTTTTTTAGAAGTTCAATGTGGTCCCAAATTTTGTAAAAAGTGTGCAATCAAGTCCTTTTTGAAAACGGCGTTGATTTTTTAACGGAGCAGCTGACAGGGTGGACTGAAGTTAGCTACGTGGCTGTGTGAGGGTAATACGTGGCTGTGTGAGGGTGATACGTGGCTGTGAGAGGGTAATATTACTGAGGTTAAGAAATTAGGGTTTGAGTTAGAGAGAAATTGGTGTTTGAGATACGAATGACTTCTTCTGAAGGGTGTTCGTCGTGTTCGAAAAGTACCGCGAGGCCAGCCCTCCACCTGCAGAAAACCAGAACCAAAAACAAAAACCAAAACCCAGAGATCGAGCGGCCAACCTCGGCGAAGTTTCGTTGATCTCCGCAAACCTGTCGCTCGAGACCCACCGCGCGAACCACCATCGAAACCCCAAGGGTCGCGCCTCTGCCGCTGTGTCGCTCACAAGCTCCGCCGCCGCGGACCACCCCAAAGCTGTCGCAAGTTGTCCTAACGTGAGAGAAAGGAAGCTGCCATATGGTTGCAGAGCAGCGCCGAAGGAGAAGAAGAGAAGGGAAAACTATATCTTTCCCTCACATGAGCGTGACGAAGCAGACATAAGAAGAAGAGGGTAGAAAGAAATTGGGATTTCCAATTTAGGGTTCATAATCCTTTCAGATTGGGAGTTTTCCCTCTTAATTCTAATTTTAATTAGGTTCCTAATTTTCAAATTTAGGATTTTTCGAATTAGGAAAACCACGTATTACCCTCACACAGCCACGTAGCAAACTTCAGTCCACCCTGTCAGTTGCTCCGTTAAAAAATTAACGCCGTTTCCAAAAAGGACTTGATTGCACACTTTTTACAAAATTTGGGACCACATTGAACTTCTAAAAAAAGGTAGGACCCAATTGAACATTTGCCCCCTTTCGAGGGACCAAAAGAGGTATTAAACCTTTCAAGTAATAGTAACAATGTAATGTGATAATGTTAGTGTCACATGTCACGTGTCATTATTAGTATAATTATTTTATCTCAATTTGGTCTTTGTATTTATATAAATATGTATTAAAATTGATATTTTTATTAAATATTTTTAATAAGGTTAAGTTTATTTAAATTTATATTTTTACGTTAAATTTTATTTAAAATTGTTAATAGAAAATAATGTTAATAAAGAAAACTTTAAAATTAATTTCAACTATGTTAAACTTGGTTATCAATTATATTTCATAAAATAATATAAATTTATAAACTTTTCCTATTTTGTTAAATTTTATATTTTACATTAAACTTTATTTATATTGATATATTAAATCATATTTTAATATTTTTTATTTGAATTTACATTTTAAATAATTGTATATTTTTTAAGTATATAAAATTCAATAATTTCTATAAGTTGGTTTGAAAATAACCATTTTCAAAAGCTTCACCTCTTTCGCATATATCTCAGTGTCAGGGAAATTTTTGGTATAAAACTTCTTCTTGAAGGGCTCCTATATGATATCTTCTCCAGTTTCCTCTAACATCATGCCCACTAGTGAACTATTTCTCTAGACAACTAATACTCTAAATAAGGCAACCTATTCTCACCCAGACACATCTTGGTGTCAAAGATGCTTTTCAGATCTCTTAGCCATTAATCAAACCCCTTTGGAGTGGGTCTTCCCATCAAACTACGTCGGATGATGCTGTAAGAAGTTCTTTTAACTGTCTTGAAACCTCCACATGCTACTACTAGGTGGCTTCAAAAGAGAGCCTATCAGATTCCATCTGTTGCAAGGTCATTTGATGTTGTTGCATCATGACAACACTATATTGTTGGAGGACTGCTGCCATGGACTCGATTGCCCTTGCTAGGTTGGGTATATTCGAGGTTGGAGGGGGAGGAAGTGATGGCCTAGGTACCATAACTCTATCTACACAAATAAAAGCCATTATTCTAACTCAAAGAAACTATACTAACCAAACATAATGAAGAGTACACAATAGAAACTAAGCACACTCTAACCAACAGGTTTCATAAGGAACAACTCCTCTGATACCAACGATGTAACATTTCATTTTAATAGTGTAAAACTACTAAATGAAAGTTATAAGAATGATTATCGACAAGCAGACGAGACAAACATACAACTACTATATTACAATCATCCTTAAAGCATGTACTGAATATAAAAATTTATATACACACCATTAGAAGCTAGAATTTTTCAAAAAAGAAAGGTTTATACAAAAAACATAATCAATCTTATTTAAGCGGCAACATCTCCCTCACCCTGCACCTAATCAACTGGAACATCCTCGTCTACTCACCATTTAGGTGATCATTGCAAACAAGAAGAAACATAAACAAACACACAGAAAGAAAGGGTAGGCTAATGTACCAAAACAACATTCATACAACATTTATATAGATGGCAACACATATACGAATTTATATCAACCAATCCTAAGGCGTGTAATCATTCATTATAGACTTGACCATCCGGATACATGTATTAATATTAGACTTTGATGAGTTATGCACTTATAGTGGCCTCTATTTCTCTACAGAGCAATTGCCAATGAGTTTCACCCTACTACACACAAGGTTCGTTCGTTAACACCTTTGGCCAAGGCCCTTGTATTAGGACCTTTTACTCCTCTCACCACATACCTGACCCTTCTCTGCTTAAGATTGAATGATTATTAAAGCGTAAGATAACTCTTAATACGGGATCCATATATCAATATACACACTACTTTAAGCATCATCAATCCTCCTTGGATTATTATCAATCATTCACATGTCATGTTATAAACCGATCATTGTTTTAACATTCACATAATCACACACACATTAAACCCATCATAAGAGATATATGTAAATTTAGTTAAAGTTTTGGTATTTTCACTCAACCACAAGACTTGCTCGGTTAGTGACTAGTACCTGATAGCAAATTTGCTCAACCACCAAATAAATTTGCCTAGTGAGTAGTGCCTGAATACACACTCACCCAACAACCAAATAACTTGATTAGCGAGCATATCTCTGTAACTTACAAGTTTAAATTCTCCTAAAAGTCGTCCAGAGAGTATATTCTCACCCAACAATTGTCAAGTGAATGAACTCTCTGACTTTGGTCTCACCTAACAACCACCAAGTCAGTAGTTCTCTGACTTTGACTTCACCCAACAAGTATATGCTCGTCCAACGAGTTTACATAATTATGCAAATTTTTGTCTTTCCAACTAATATTATCAAAGCGGGTTGGAACCCGTGAGCCAAATCGACCCATCATAAGTTCAGGCCAAGTTGGGTTGAAAAAAAATTTGAAATTTCGATACAGTCCAATTTGATTCCTGCTCACCGACCCACCTATTTATTTCTTTCTGTTTCAATATTATTAGTTAACACTCGTTTTTATTGTATTGTAGATGAGGATAAAAAAAGGAGAGACTTCAAGAAAACAAAATATTACAGATTTATCCATTAAAGATTCCAATCATATAGATGGATAAGTGATACAAAAGTTATCAATGTTATTAAAAGGCGATTGAAACCACCTAACTCAACTCAACATGTCATAATTCATCATACACTTCAATTTGACAAACCAACTATCATACAAACCTACAATAAGTTATTATAAGTTGTCTATTAGTTAAAATCAATGTCATTAGCTTCCATTACCTGAAGGATGATCAAACAACTCTAAAGATTCTAAAAAAACTCCAAAAGCTCAAGAAACTCCATTTACTCCTACGAACAATAGAAACATGATTAGGACACACCATTAATCAACAGAGTCTTATAGAAGACTCGAATGTTACATGCAAGCTAAAGTAACTCACATGCACAAAAAACATATATACTAAGGAAAAGAGTATAAATCAACTTACTCTTTTTACAGAAACTAATAAGATACAGTTGATGATCTCGCCTTAAGAATCACTCAAATGTTCTCTGATCTCAAACAAATGATAAGATGGTTAAGAAGGAGAGAGAGGAGATTAAGAGCTATATAAAAAAAGGATTTAAAGAAATAATGCATTTTTACATAATAAATTTAATTATAAAAATTCTATTCAGATTTTAAACTTTTAATATTAAAATAATAAGTCTAGTTGTTGAAATACAACATTTTTTAGATATGATTTTCTACTTTAACATTAATAATAAATATGATGAATAATAATAATAATGATATCTTTTTTTAAAAAAATTGTATCAATTTTATAATATTAAGATGACATGATCTTAATCATCAATTATTTCTTTCTAATTTTATCCGTAATATAAAACAATTACAATGAAAATAATAAACTATAATTTTTTTTGTTACTCTTACTTTTAACATCTAAACTACAATTTTCTATAACTTTAGTATTAATAAAAATAATTTTTTCATATTAATTACAATATATTTTATATATTCTCTTATTTATAAAAGTAAGTAATAAAATAACGACATAATATAATAATTATCATCATCGAACAATATAATAGACTTAATTTGGAAGTTACAAAAATGTTGAGAAACATAAAAAAAAAAAATCTTGAAAATTCATAAATTGCACTTCTGTTATATAAACATCATTTTTATAATTTTGGGTTTAGGTTAAAACTGGTATACGTGAAACCAGTAAACTCACCTTCTGTTCATTTCTAACAAAGTTTCCAACCGTGAAGAAGGACTGCATGGCGGAGTCCACCGTCCCTAAGGGGGCCAAAAGATCCGTTACTTCCGAGGTTCCTTTTGCTTCTCTTTTTTGCGTTTTGTTTATTTCTTTCTTCCGTAATTCACTAGGGAGTTATATGTATATTTCATAATCGTTGATACATGATACATTGATTAGAATAAACCTGCTATTATTTCACAAACAATTTTGAAATTCCTCAGTACTGTTCTTCAGGATTGGTTGTTCCACTCTGTCTATTTGATGTTTTTCAAGTACTGTATTACATTTAGTGCATTTTTACTTGGAGAAGCCAATTTCCTAAACAATTCTTGAACTGGGGACAATTTTTCACTTATGAAAGCATACGGTTTATTGGTATAAATTCATAAGGACAAGTACAAAGGTATAGGTTTTCACTGAGGAACTATCGAGACATGCCATTCATATGGATTTGTATAGTTTTGAATAATTACCTGCTACTTGATTGGTTCTGTGCCAGTGTAGGAGTGGAGATAAATACAGTAACAGGAATCGAGAGTAGGATTAGGGGAAAAATGAAGTTTTGTGAAATGAGACTAATAAATGGTTATGCATCCTGCAAGCTCTTTTCATGCTAATATTTCTTTTTTATTTTCTAAGTTAAAGGTCATGTTAGCTGCTAATAATTGTTTACTCACTGCAGTTCTTTTTCATGCTATTTTGTTTTATTTATCTCTTTTAACTTCATTGCATTTTGTGCCAATTTACTTGATGGTTGTTTGTTGTTGATGGTGGTAAGGTTGCACTCAGAGGCAAAAAATTGGAGCATGGAGATGGAGAAGTAGTAATAATTGGGGGTATGGTGTTGGACATTCACGCTACACCTTCAGTGAGAGCAAATTCTGGAACAACTGTCCCTGGCAAGGTTGTAATCTATTTTATCTGAAAAGGAAAGAAGAAAAGAAACCTAATAGGGTTCTGTTTGTGTTAACTCAATTGTGTTAATGATGTGACAAGCATAAGCAGTCGTTGCCCTGATTTAATATTCTTTATCTTTTTCATGTTTGTATCTATCTTCTTATTCTTATACTGGAGAATTTCAGGTCTATTATGTTAGAGGAGGTGTGGGGAGGAATGTAGCAGAGTGCATGTCAAAACTCGGAGCTAAGCCATTCATGATCAGTGCTATTGGGTTTGACATGGCCGGTAAATAATTACTATCCCCAAGCATTTTCTTGCAATGTTGTTTTTCTTTTTACTTCAAGCTTTTATTGTGGTCAAGAGGCACCCTGTATGGCAACTTCAGCTGATATCTATTGAAATCTATTGGCTGTTCAAAATTTGGATATATGTTTATGTCCTACTTAGAGTAAAGCACAGATGTAGTATTGTTTTTAGCCATGTACTATTATTGTTTTTAGCAAAATGTGGTATAAAACAATATTCTTTGGAATCTATGGAGTCCTAGAAATGAGAGGAAAGGATTGGAAATAGTTCTTGGATGGAAATTTTATAAAGATTATGCAATCCCCAATCCTGCAAATATACAATGAATTACAATGAATGCCCTCCTACAAAATAGATATACAATGTGCTTTTACTCATAATATTTCATTAATCAGATCAATAGTACATGTCAAGTCCTACTACTTAACTCCAATAATCTTCTAGATTTGACTGATCTGTGGTGGCTTAATTATTGATGTCCGTTGCTTAACACTTTGATTTTTTGACTACCTTTAGTTACTTAGATCCTTGATTACAATATTATACTTTGTACACCAGTTGAATACATAAAAATAGCCATTGTGTTACAAAAGAATCTAATAATTTAAACAGTAGGAACCTATGAAGCTCTTACATGACTAAGATGTCGCACTTCCTGGCTTCAGACATGTCTCTGATAGGGACATGGAATTGACATGTTCAAGACATGGTGTCAGATACGGTTAGGAATAAAAGAGGAAGATCTAACGGTAGGAAGAAGGAAGGAGGGAAGTAGAGATTGAACGGTAGCCAGAAGGGAGGAGGGAAGTAGAGGCCGAACGGTAGCCAGAAGGGAGAAGGGAAGTATAGACCGAACGTATTCAGAAGGGAGGAGGGAAGTAAAGGCCGAACGGTATATGTACGCTAGTACCGAACGATATATATACGCTAGTATTGAACGGTATTTAGTAGAAGCAAGTTGGGTTAGCAGAAAGGATAGGGCGCGAGAATGAGACATTATAGTCTTCCTGTAACTCTATTCAAGGGGATTTAGTTCATTTTTGAGTATAGACTGGGTATATTTGCCAGTGGAGGAAGATAGACTTCCTTGGGGGAGATTACACTTGTAATTTCCTATACTTTACAGAATCAATAATACATACATACATACTTTCATTTCTGTTGTTCTAGTGTTTGAGTGAGAAGAGAGCATAGATTTAGGTTACTCGCATAAAGTAACCTAACATATACACTCTATTGGGTCAAGCATGGTTCTATTCTTGGATATAGTGATGGTGACACGATCCACTTCTTGGACACGTGTACACACTCGATTTAGGAGAAACGAATAGGCACAAACTATAGATTGCAATTTTGATTCATAAAAGAATCACACGAAGGAAGGAGAAAGAAAGAGGAAGAAGAAAAAAAAGTAAATTTTGAAGTAAAGGAGAAGAACTGTTTGTGTTGCAGTTGCAAAAGAAAACGAAATTTTGAAATGAAGAACCATTTGTTGTGTTGTTGTTGCACAAGAAAATTACAAAAAGAAGAAAAGGGAAGAAGATACATGAAGAAGGGAGAGAGGTACATCAACAGTGCTAAAAGCAACTTTTTTTATAATTATTTTAGGGTTAAATATGTCTTTCGTCCCTTAAGTATCACACAATTTTGGGTTTAGTCCCTACTCGAAACTTTGATTGTTTTTAATCCTCTTAATTTTAAAATTCGTATTTTTAGTCCTTAAAAAGCAACTGACGTTAGATTTTTTGTGAGGTGGCTAACGGCGAGCCACATCAGATGCCACTTTCCCTGATAACTTTGTGCCACGTTGCTTTTTTTTTTCTCTCTTTTACTACTCTTCAACGGAGCAGCGTCCACCGCCTCCTCCAATGTCATTGTTAGGCTGTGTTTTCTTCTCGACTTGACACACGGAAACAGTAAAAAGCAGGATTGAATAATCTGAATTTCAGCTGTGTTTGTATGAATTTTGGTTTTTTCTTTTCCATGGCAGGCAATCTGAATCAAAATCAGATGCAGTAGTGAAGTGACTCAAAGCGACGGAGGTTTTACAATTTCAGCTTCGCTCTTCTGCCTCTCCTCTGGGCCGTCAATTGCTTCTACTTCTGGCCCATTCTTCGCCTTTCTCACTCCTTCCCTCGCATTCGCCCATGTATCATAACCTAACTTCTCTTCTATAGCACTTCAATTACTTGCGAAATTGTGCACTCCTTTTTCTTTTCAATGGTGGCAACCATCACCATTTATTATTATTTTGAATGTCTAGAACAACTCTGGAATTAAGAAGGGGCAGAAATTGAATCGTGGGTTAAATTGATGTATTCAGAATTTGAACTTGTGCCCGTTTTAGTATCTGATGAGTTTGTTGTTGTTTGGTGGGAGAGGGAGAGAGGGGTGTTGCTGCTGTTGTCGGACTTTTGATTTTTGCTAAGAACCCTAATTATTTTCAAACATAAAAAACCCCTAATCTGATTTCATAAATGAAAACATACATGGCACATCACGTAAATCTGATTTCAAAAAATAAAAGCAATGTGGAACACAAGTGGCATCAGACTGGCTTGCCGTTAGCCACCTCATAAGGAAATCTAACGCCGTTACTTTTTAAGGACTAAAAATACGAGTTTTAAAATTAAGAGGATTAAAGCAATCAAAGTTTCGAGTAGGGACTAAACCCAAAATCGTGTGATACTTAAAAGACGAAAAACATATTTAATCCATTATTTTATTCGAACCCTTTAATCACTGTTCTCTTATTTTATTGTAATTTGTTCTATTGCATTTTGTTATAATTTATTTACATTTCATTTGTTTCCAATTTAAATCTAAAATTTGAGTAATGATTTTTTATTTAATTTCTATATTTGATTTTCATATTAAAGTAAATTTTCTAAATTTAATTTATTTTTGTTATAGAAAATTAAGATGAATCAAATTATGGAAGAAGGAAACAAGACTTTTGTGGAGATATGTTTCAAAGTCAAGATAGACTTTTGGTGGTGGAAATAAATGAACGAAGGTAGTATGTGTGCTTTTTCATATAATGAATCTTATACTCGAGTAAAAGCTTATTTGTTAACATTTATTGGAGGAAGAGTAAGAATTTGTCTACATATAATCCCGTCAAAAGTTGTTGAGTTTAAAAAGTTAGACAATGAAACAAAAATGAAAATAGAAAATTCAAAGAAAGAGAAAGGTCCCTTTACCACTTGGATCTGATGAAGCAAATCAGACAAATAATGGTTTTAATTCAAAACTCAGGTTCTTTATAAACTTTTTTCAATATTCAAGCTAGAGATAGTCTTGATTGTCAAATTGTGAGGATGTTTTCTTATGATGCTAATACTTTTAATTTTAGTGGATATGTATAACCACATAATAAATTGAGAGATCCTTTACTTTCAAAAGAAAGGTGTAACATAGAAAATCTTTTGCAACCTATATGAAATTCATGAAATCAGAAATGTATAACGATTGTTAGTGATGTGTGGATTGATTCTCAAAGAAGATTACTTATAAATTTCATGACTATCACTGATGGTGGACTAATGCTTTGGAAGTCAATAGATAAATTAGGTGAGATAAAAGACTAGTATTTTATTGCTAAACATAAATTTTCACAATCAAGAGTATCTTTAACTTGAATATTGAAAGAAGTTTGTAAAGAACCTTTGAGTTTTGGGTTAACACCATTGTTTGTCTGATTTCTTTCTTCAAATACATGTATGTGGTGGAGGGACCCCTTTTTTCTTTTGAATTTTCTATTTTCAAGTTTGCTTCATTGTATAACTTTCTGAACTCAACATGTTTTAATGGGGTGACATTTGGACAAATTCCAACTCTTTCATTAATTTTTAACAAATGAGCTCTTATTTGAGTATAAGATCCATGGAATGAAAAATCACACAAACTATACTTGATCATATTATTTTCACTAAGAGTAGTCTTTCTTAAATTTGAAACGGATATCTACAAAGATTTTGTTTCATCCTTTTGTTCCATAACTTGATTCATCCTAATTTTCTATAACAAAAATAGATTAAATATAAAAAATACACTTGAATATGAAAATCAAATAAAAAATCATTATTCAAATTTTAAATTGAAAAGAAACATAATGTAAATAAATTATAGCAAAAAGTAATCTTACAATATAACAAATTATACGAATAAAATAATATAAAAAGATGAAAATAATAGAAAACTGGTTAAAGGATTTGAATATAATAATAAAAGTTGTTTTTAGCACTCCTGATCTACCTGTCTCCCTCCTTTATGCTTCTTCCCACTTCCTCATTTCTGCAGGTATGCAACATTTTTGTTTGAAACTCAACAAACGATTCTTCTTCTCTTCAAAATTTTGTTTTTTTCTTCTTCTTTTGTGTGAATCAATTCTGTTATAGATTGTTTGTGCCTATTTCTTTCTCTTAAATCGGGTGTGATACGTGTGTCCAAGTAGTGGACTGTGTTACTGCTGCTGTGCCCAAGAACATAACCGTGCTGACTGAATAGTGTATCTGACATGAGTTCATGTGTCTGTGTCAGAGACACATCTGAAGCAGGGAAGTGTAACATTGTGGCTGTCTTAATAGAATGTACCCCTCCAAGGATGCCTGCCAACTGATATGTATGTCATTCCAATCTGTTAAGAATCATCTGCCGATTTTCTTCAATGACTTCAGTGTACCAGAAGACATGTTGATGAAAATGACATTTGGAGAATAAATTTCTTCTTCTACTATATTTTTTCTTCATCTAGGAAATCTATTGTTGAATCAGTGGAAATCTGCTGGCCTATCTGCAGAAGGTAAGCTATTTTTTCTTGGTGGCTTCATCATTAGATATGCCATAACTGTAAAACAATGATATTTCTGTATGTTTTTGAATTTGAAGTAGGTATTTTGAAGGATAAAGATATTGAAACTCCAGTCGTATGCAATTTATTTGATATTAATGGGGAGGTAGCAGCTGGTGTTGCTAGTGTGGAAGCTCTTGTAAGTTGACCATTCAAGTACTAAGCTATCAAGTAATCTCCTAACTTAAGCAAGCTAAAATATGTATTTTGAAACTTTTTTTGTAATGACAGTTGTTGTAAAAGACTGAAGCAAGGAAAACATATATAATACAATCATCATGTTGCAGGAAAAATATCTGACACCTGACTGGATCTTGCACTTTAGAAATGCTTTGCCTTCTGCTCCAGTGTTAATGGTGGATGCCAATCTGAGTCTTCCTGCTCTTGAAGCTGCTTGTAAAAGTACATTTCATGCTAACATTTTAATTCTCTTTTTCCCTCTCTGCTGGATTATGAACTCATTACATATGTTGTTTTCCATTGAATAAATAAATATCTACATTCCTCAGTGGCGGCTGACATGGAGTGTCCTGTGTGGTTTGAGCCAGTATCAGTTACTAAATCCCGAAGAATCAGTTTTATTGTTGAGTATGTGAGTGCCTTGCTTTACAAAAACTTGATATTCTTTATTAGATTTATCTCATGGTTTGTTAAAGTTGGTTGTGGTTAATTGGGGATTGCTGTAGTCTGAAGTAGTTGTTTAGAAAGAGAGAGAAGAATGAGAGACCAGATAAATTCCATGCGTTTAATTTACATAGTGGAGGCTCTTGTGTATAATACAAGTTTTAAATAGAGTGGATAACAATTTCCATAATTATATGAATACATACAATTCATAGTATTTCATAATAAACCTGATTGCAATACTTACATAATCCCTAACTGTCGTTGTAAATATTTGTTTTGTGTCATCAACTTTCCTTACTTTGTCTTGAATTCTTGATATTCATTATCTTAATAATGATGTTATAATATGCACAAATTTAAATATTTACCATTATTACTAGTTTTCTTTCGATATATTACATTGTGCAATGTGCATATGATTTAACTCTAGCGATGTCATAGGATAGCATTTGTGTTTTTTTCGTAAAAAGTTGTTCCTGACACTTGTGCATATTTTGTGTAGGTGACTTATGTTTCACCGAATGAAGATGAACTTATTGCGATGGCAAATGCTATATCTGGTTGTGATAAGTTTCAACCATTTAAAGAAAGTCAGAAGAAAAATATTTCAGTAATGTCTTTGTTTCAATTGCTGAAACCAGCAATATGGGTTTTGCTAGAAAATGGCATTGAAGTGGTCCTAGTGACCGTTGGCTCTAATGGAGTGTTTTTATGCCATAAAGGAGGGCCTCGCCACTTTAAAAAGCCTACAGAGAAAATAAATCGGAGTGGTTTTGGTGGACAATTATTCAACGCTTTCATGCAAAAATGTCCTCCTAGTGGCTATTCTGGCTTTTCAGAACTTAATAAAAGCTCCCATTTTTTTGCTGTGCATTTTCCATCTCTTGCTGCGTCAGTTGTGAGGCTTACTGGTGCTGGTGATTGCTTAGTGGGTGGAATACTCACATCAATTTGTGCAGGATTAGATATTATGCAAAGTGTGTCAGTTGGCATTGCAGTGGCTAAAGCTGCTGTTGAGGCTGAGGCTAATGTCCCTAATGCTTTCAATTTATCAGCTATCGCAGGTAAAGTTTTAGCTTTGTATTTTAGTCATAGCCATGGTCATACGCATATCTAGTTGCTATTTTTCTGTTACATGCTTGAAAGTTACGTAGTGAACTTATCAGCATCCCTGGTGACAAATAATTCATTTTTGTTATCTCTATTGCTTTTCTGTTTGGAAATTGGCAGCCTACATGTTGACTTGAATCAGTGTTTGAGAAATGAAAAATTCATATGAAGCCTAATAAGTATTTATTTGAATTATGGATTAAGATGTAAAGGCACAGCAAAGAGTGTTGATATAATATCCCATGGTCTAACCAAAAACGAGAAGAGTTTGTTTAAGCAAAATTTTATGTTGTACACTACTTAATAAATAGTATTTTCTCTTCAATTATGGATTAAGATTTTGTATGGTTTTGTTTATTGATTGTCGGTGCTTTTACAACCATGATCATGCGATCTTCTTTTCAATTATGACCCTCTGTTTTCTTTTTTTCTGTCTTGTGCAGATGACGCTAAATCTGTATACTCCGGTGCCAAAGTTCTTTTCCACCAATCGATGTTGTAAATTTTGAATTAGGATTATGGTAGATAAACAGCTTGAGTTGTGATATAGCAACCTCCTTTGCTCCGAAAAAAGTGGTAACACCATCCAAAGGCTTATCGCATTGAACTATAAATTAACAACTATTTTTTGTATTTTTATTAAAGTTTTTAGATATAGGATTGTAGTTGATGCACTTTTTTTTAACATTGGTATGCACTTCTGCACTGGCATACTGAACTTGATCATGTCATGATGTCTGTCTCTCTGGTGAAAAATTTCCCCCTAAATTTTACGTTTTTACACTAATCTAACATAATTTTCAGCTCATTACTTAGCAGCTCCTCTTAGTTCTTCTCAAGAAGACTCTTGGATATGATAACTGATGTTGTTTGCGTTCTTCCAATGATAAATGTATGAAATTTGGATGATGTAAGACTATGAAAAGTCTCCTTTCAGTGTAAGAAAACACCACACAAGTTTTCCTAAATTCAAAGGAAAAGTGGCCAACGAAAACATGGGATTTTCACAATGCTGAGAATCAACAATCTGTTTTGCAAGTTTTTGCTATGCAGTTTCGACGTACAGTCCTAATTTCGAGTTACCTACTCAAATATATAATTGTTTGAAGTTTTCAAAATAAAATAAAATTCAGTCTAATATGGAAAATCAATGACTCTACTATGAGATATACACAAAAAAGTTACCACAAAAGAAATTTGGGTACAATTTCATCTCCAACTGTTTTGTTATTTATTTTTAATTCGGGTTGTTAAATATAGTGAAGAAGATTAGGAGAAATTTCCCTTATGTGTTTAGCATACACATAGGGTAGTTTATTTATAATGTAAGATAAGGGTTAAACCCTAAATACAGAATGGGCTAAGCCCAATTAACAGAAACACACAACTTAACATCTAACACTCCCCCTCAAGCTGGAGCATATAAATCATATGTTCCAAGCTTGTTACAAAGATAGTCAATTCTAGGTCCTCGTAAGGACTTGGTGAATATGTCTGCCAACTGGTTGCTTGAGTTAACGAACTCAGTCTTGATATCTCCGGATATGATTTTTTCTCTAATAAAATGACAATCAACTTCAATGTGCTTGGTTCTCTCATGGAAGAGAGGGTTAGAGCTAATATGAAGAGCAGCTTGATTATCACATATAAGTGTCATGTGAGTGGCATCTCCAAATTTCAATTCATTAAGTAATTGTTTAAGTCACACAAGCTCGCAAGTAGCAGATGCCATAGCTCTATATTCTGCTTCTGCGCTGGACCTTGCCACAACACTTTGCTTCTTACTTTTCCAAGATATCAGGTTGCCACCAATAGAGACACAATATCCAGAAGTAGACCTCCTATCAGAAGGGGAACCAGCTCAATCAGCATCTGAATAGCAAACGATTTTTGTATCGTTGTTAGGACCATATAGCAAACCTTTTCCAGGTGATCTTTTAATATACTTCAGTATGCGAACAACTGCATCCCAATGGTCTTCACATGGGGAGTTTAGAAATTGACTCACCACACTAACTGCGAAGGAAATGTCAGGACGCGTAACAGTAAGATAGTTTAATTTACCAACTAATCTTCTGTACCGTTCAGGATCTGAGAAAGGCTCCCCCTGATTTGGTAAGAGTTTGATGTTAGGGTCCATAGGTGTCTCAACAGATTTACAGTTCATTAACCCTGTTTCCTCCAAGATGTCTAACGCATACTTCCTCTGAGATATGACAATACCATCATTGGATTGTGCTACTTCAATACCCAAAAAATACCGGAGTTTGCCAAGATCTTTGGTTTGAAAATGATGACAAAGGTGTTGTTTCATCTGAGAGATGCCGAGATAGTCACTTCCTGTGAGAACAATATCATCAACATACACTATTAAGTAAATACATCCATCACTTGAGTGGCGATAGAACACTGAATGATCCGCTTCACTGCGAGACATACCAAATTGTTGAACAACACAGCTGAATTTACCAAACCAGGCCCGAGGAGATTGTTTTAGGCCATATAAGGATTTGCGAAGACGACATACCAATCCAGATGACTCCCCCTGAGCAACAAAGCCAGGCGGTTGCTCCATATAAATTTCTTCATGCAAATCACCATTTAGGAAAGCATTTTTGACATCAAGTTGGTAAAGAGGCCATTGTCGAAGAGCGGCCATGGCAATGAATAGGCGAACAGAGGTCATTTTTGCCACTGGAGAAAAAGTATCACCATAATCCAAACCAAAAATCTGTGTGTAGCCTTTGGCAACCAGTCGAGCTTTCAGACGATCAATTGTGCCATCAGGGCCAACCTTGATAGCATACACCCACCTGCAACCAACAACAGACTTTCCAGATGGTAATTGGACAAGCTCCCAAGTTCCACTTTTCTGTAAAGCACTTAATTCATCCAGCATAGCTTGACGCCAGCCAGGATGACTTAAGGCATCACCCACAGATTTAGGAATTGACACAGAAGAAATGGATGAGAGACAAGTGTAAAAAGATGGAGATAATCTGTGGTAACTAAGAACAGTATAATGAGGGGAAGGGTTACGGGTAGAGCGTATACCTTTACGGAGGGCAATAGGCAAGTCAGACTCATTTGCTGGAGCCGGAGGAGACACAGGAGGTGGCACTGGAAGTGAGTCATGAGGGAGACAATTGCGGCGACTATAAACCTGAAGGGGTGGTGGTGAAGGACGATCCTGTGGTGAAGGAGAGTCTAAAGAAGGAGACAAAATGGGTGGAGCATCACCAGGAGAATCACAGATAAGAGGAATATCAACAGTAACAGGGAGAGGTACAGAACTAGAATATAAATGTGTAAAGTAAAAAGAAGATTCATCAAAAGTGACATCAGTAGAGATAAAATGACGATTGAGGGAAGGGGAAAAACACTTATAGCCCTTTTGTGACCGTGGAAATCCTAAGAAGACACATTTGTGAGACCTAGGAGATAACTTATCAAGACCAGGACTAAAATCATGAACAAAACATGTAGACCCAAAAATTCTAAGAGGTAATAGATGTAGAGGGTCTTGAGGAAATAATATAGAATGAGGGATTTTGTTTGCTAGGACGGAAGATGGCATGCGGTTGATAAGATAACATGCCGTGAGAACAGCATCACCCCAAAAACGTGAGGGTACTTGACCATGAATGAGAAGGGTACGAGTTGTTTCAATAAGGTGTCTATTCTTGCGCTCAGCCACCCCATTTTGTTGAGGGGTATAAGCACATGAGGTTTGGTGAAGAATGCCATGAGAAGCCATAAAATGTTTAAACTGTTGAGAAAGGTATTCACGGCCATTATCACTACGTAAAGTGCGAATAGAAACCCCAAACTGAGTTTTTATTTCATTGAAAAAAGTTTGAAAAATAGAAAACAACTCAGAACGATTCTTCATGAGAAACAACCAAGTACATCTAGAATAGTCATCAATGAAGGTAACAAAATACTGAAATCCTAAAGTTGACTTAACACGACTAGGTCCCCAAATATCAGAATGAACCAATGAAAAGGGGGATGACGCTCGTTGTGAAACACTACGAGGAAAGGAACTACGAGTATGTTTACCTAACTGACAAGACTCACACGACAAACTTGATAATTTGGACAGACTCGGAACAAGTTGCTGCAGTTTGGCAAGACTGGGATGACCTAACTGAGCATGAAGAAGGGATGGTGACTCCATGATTACGCCAGCATGTGGAGAAGGGCTGAGATGATATAGGCCATGAGACTCACATCCTGTGCCAATCATGTGTTTCGAACTCCGGTCCTGCAACCAAACAAAATCTTTGGTAAATGAAATAACACAATTAAGGGAACGAGTTAGACGACTTACGGACAATAAGTTAAAAGGAGACCCAGGGACATAAAGTACATTATCAATGGATATGGACGGAAAAATATGAACAGTACCAATACCATGAGATGAGACTCGAGACCCATCAGCCATCGTTACCGAGGGTAGATTAACCGGACATGACAAGGAAGAAAACAAGGACTTGTTACCAGTGATATGATCGGTGGCACCTGAGTCAAGGACCCAAGATCCGAGAGAGTGAGTCAGACCGACAAAAGGAGTACCTGTGCGTGTAACAGAAGTAGATGTAGTGGAACTAGAGTGCTGACGGTCCTCATACCATCTGAGAAATTCCTGAAAGAGTAAAGGGTTATTCATGGTATTTTATGAAGTAGGATGGTCTGCAGACGGTGATCGGGGACTTGAGGCCTAACTCATCCCCACAAAACCGACTTGTAAGGTGAGGTCTGCACCCACTTATATACTTTAATTTGGCCTTATCTCTAGTCGATGTGGGACTTCCAACACACCCCCCCTCATGCCGAGGTATATACATCTCGAGCGTGAGATTAGACATTAATGGGTGGTCCAATAGCGGCCCGATAATGGGTGAAACAATATGCCCAACAAACAACCAATAATGCTAGGATAGGCTCTAACCATAGCTCTGATACCATGTTAAATATAGTGAAGAAGATTAGGAGAAATCTCCCTTATGTGTTTAGCATACACATAGGGTAGTTTATTTATAACGTAAGATAAGGGTTAAACCCTAAATACAGAATGGGCTAAGCCCAATTAACAGAAACACACAACTTAACATCGGGTGAATAGTAAAACGATAAAACAACAACCCATACAATACAAAGCAACAAAGAAAATAAAGCAACAAAGAAAATAAAGCAACGAAGATGGAAAACAAAAAAAAAAGGAAGCAATGAAAACAATTGAGAGAGAAACAATGACAAACTAAACTAAAAAATCAAACAAGATACGAAACTGTAACAACAGAGAAAAGCAAACACTAAAAATAGTGATGGAAACAGAGACAAAATATAAAGAAAAATAGAAAATAAAAAACAGAAACACATTACTTCTTTCCAAATTGATATAGAAATTTACAAAGAAAGACAACAAGGTGTTTCTAACAACAACGTCATTTTTATTTTCAATGTTATTTTAAAATTAAAGTATCCAAGTTTTTTCATAGAGTATAATCTAGGTCAATTGTCAAAGTACACATGCACATTGTATTCAATTTTCATCCCCAATATTCTTTTTTGTAAAATTTAATTTTGGGGTTTTGTCTTGAACACAGTAAAAATGAAAAGTAGGAGATAAAACAAAACGAACTAGAAAAAAAAAATTGAAAAGTGAAATATCAATTTACAAATTCAAGATTCACGGAATTCCTCTTATCTAAATTCTCAAAGGATTCTTATCTTGATTCTCAAAAGATTTGAATAATTAGTCAGTTCAATTAACTAATTAAGAAAAACAGATCAAATCAAAAGATTATGTTATCCGATAACAAACTTAAAGTTGTTAAACCATTGGTTCAAAACTTATTTCGGATTATATATTTTTCTTTCCATGAATTGAACCTTAAGATTTATTTTTCCACGGATGAAGAAGGAAAAACAAAGATGAGAGAAGAAGATGAAGAGATAATTGGTAATAGAGTAAAAAAGGGAGAGAATGAGAAAAATTTTTAAAAGTGAAAAACTGAACAAATTATTTCAATACATGTCACCAGAGGGAATTTAATATGTTGTAAACATGACTTAATCGTGGGTTCTAATCTTAACTTTCCAAAATCTTAAGAAATAACAAAAAACTCTAAATCAAGTAATCATATATTAATTTTTTATACCTTGAAGATTTAGAATTCAATACATCTGAATTCCCAAAAAAGTAATATATAATAAAAGTTACAATTAAAACACTAAGTACATCAGACTACAAAAATTATAAAACTAAAATAATTATGTATAACGAATCCAATTTATTATTATTAAAAAATAATTTAAAATCTGAAAAATAAAATATATTAAAATTGTTATATACAATAAACTTATAAATATACTTATAAAATTAAGAGTGACAAAACTGGTCTGGTTCGTTGTTGACTCGTAAAAAGCTTACTGGGCCGAATGAACCCGCCAAACAAAAACTGGTCACTACAATCCGGGTGTTGCTCCCTCCACCACCATACCTTTCTCTCTCCACCTCTCATTTACTATTTTGCCCCTCAGTAAAATTTTATTTTTAGGGTTATTATTTTTTAATTTTACCCCTTCATAACCTATTTCACTAATAATCTGTTGTAGTACCGTGTATGAGTAAAATACTTTTCTTTCATTTTAACATTATACTTGTTCCTCTCTTTTTTTGGTCTGCTATGAGATACTACAAGTTGCAAAGGATGGTGGTGGTGGAAAGAATTATCAAGCAGTCTCTCTCGTGGTGATGCAGTGTCGCTCTCGTGGTACAGTGCGTGGAGTGGTGCAGTGCGTGTGTGGTGTTTCCTTCATGTGTGTACTCGAATAAACCATGACATAAAACCCTAAAATAAAAAATGAAACCTTTAAACGGAGGTGACATCCTTCAACGGATGTCAACATCCGTTTAAGGTAAAACGGATACCTTAAACGGATGTTGACATCCGTTGAGGGATGTCACCTCTATTTAAAGGTTTCATTTTTTTTAGGGTTTGTTTTATTAGTTTATTAGATATTTTAATAATTTAATTTAAATGTTTTGATTTATTATTTTTGAATATATTTTTAATGTATTTTAATAATGTATATTTATATTAGTTTATATTTTAATTTTGGATGTGATATATAATTAGTTTTTAAACGTAATGATTTTGTAAAAGTGAAGAAAAAGGAATGGAAGCGCGGTAGGTGGGGAGGTAAAACGGAAATGGGGAAAGGAGAAAAGAGTTTCCGTGGTGGGTGTTAGGAAAGTAAAATTAGGGTTTCAAATTATTTAAAATAGAGTAAAAGTAAAAATCTTTTTAACTTAAAGATATAATTGTATTTAAAATAATGTGGGGAGGTGGAAGAAGTATACGGTTGGTAGAGGGAGCAACACCCCTAAAATCCTTTGTGCCAGACTAATAATGAATCTTTCAATTGTTTTATTTTTTTCTAAATTTGTTTATATGTACCTATAAATGAATATTAAACTTTATTTAATCATATAATTTTTTTAAAATTTTTTAATTGATTAGTTAATATTTTAGTTAGATAAGGTAAAATAATTATTGTATTTTCAGGTTAAATTACTTTATTATACCTAATAATTAAAAATTAATTTGTAAATGTTAATTATTTAAATTATAATAAAATTATATATTTAAAATTTTAAAAAATATAACATAAAAAGTTCATCTATTAAATTATTTTTAATTTAAAAAAAAAACAATGGACCGGGTTAAACTGACTCACATTTGATATGTCAAATTAATGGACTAAATACATCGGGCGGAATAGACTATACTGGCCGTTAAATCTAATCCGTTTTACTATCTATATAAAATACCTGTCATCAATGTAAAATATAAATTTTGAACTATGGAGACAACTTAAATAGTTTAAATACATTTACTAAAAAATGTAAACATTCTCTAGTTGAATACTTTATTTTCACTAAATGGTACATTAACGTATAAAATATGATAGTAACATAATCAGTGTGAAATGTTTTGAATAATTTCACATGAAAAAGGAAACTTAGCGAAATTTACGAGATTGAATTTCATCAAATTGAGAAGAAACAATTTTATAAGATTGAATTTGAAAATTGGGATCACATATAAGTGTGAAATTCTGTAGATATTTAATTTTACAATGTTTTAAGTTCGACTCGTTCAGTTTTTACAATAAATATACAATGATATGAGTAAATTAAAACATACAAGTGAAGCTTAATTTTCATTTTAAGAACTTTTTATGGAACGCTGAACTGAACCTCACATGGTAACTTGTCATTATTAAATTGTTATTATTTAGTTTGCTCAAAGAATATTAATGAATTATCATTTTTTTTTTCTTTAACCTCATATGTGTCCCTATTATGCATGTTCTACCTCTTATAGATGAAAAATTAATTCTTGACTATTACTAACCATTTTAACTTTCAATTTATAATTATACTATATCAATTATTTATAGATAATTTACTTATGAAGTTGTATAAATATTTCAATTTAAAAATATAATCATTTTATTTTATACTAATGTGAACAATTTAATTTCTAATTAAAATTATAAATAATACATACATTTTATCACTTTTTTATGTTTATAATAAAAACTCTATATTGTAATTATATAAAAGAACAATATTTGGAGCAATCAGTTACAATAAAAAAATTATTTTCAATACAATATCCTAACAAATTGTAGTCATTGTCAGCTTTTCACTTCTCTTTTCTCACACTTTAATTTATCAATAAGAAATTGCAATCACTGTTTACCCTTATCAATAACTTTTTCAAAATCTAACCATTTCAGAAAAATAAAATTACACGGATTCCATAAATTTTTCCAACACTTGTCTGACTTTTGATCCATTATGACTGGTTTTTATAGCAATAGGTACCAACAAAAAAACATTAACAAAAAATTGTAATTCATATTACCCTTCTAAACAATACTATTACTTTTAAATGAAATAATCTTTTTTACCACAATCAACTAAGTGATGGCTCCCATCTGCATTAGGAAAAGATTCTATTAGTGATTTAAGTATTTTTGTTCGTATGGAAACTCTTTTCATCTTTCATCTGACTTTATTTTAAGTATTTCCTCACTTATTTTAGCTTATAACATAAGCTTGACTATTAGACTTAATCGATATTAGATCTACTACTACATAATCTCCTAACATTATCATTATGCTTAGGCATGTTACATATAGATTTTATATTACAAAGTGTAA
Source organism: Vigna umbellata (assembly GCF_029865625.1). Taxonomy (NCBI): domain Eukaryota; kingdom Viridiplantae; phylum Streptophyta; class Magnoliopsida; order Fabales; family Fabaceae; genus Vigna; species Vigna umbellata. The sequence goes on along the minus strand of NC_142174.1, from coordinate 7,555,960 downwards.
TGCTTTTTGAAAAATAAACTACTTTCTTCTCCATGCTAATTTTGTTCTTTCAATTATTCACATTGTCTTTTTGAATTATTTTATTTATAACTTCTTTTATTTTCTTATGTCATAGCTAATTATTTCATTCAAAGTTTCGAAACATAAAATTTTATCAAATCATAAATATGAGGTTGTCCTATCTTGAATTTTATAAATAATTCTCATGAAATATCGCTTTACCTTCTCATGTTTTAACAGTACTAAAATAAATTATCTCTCCACTATCAATATTTTCCTTTCCAAGCAAAAAATCCATATTATAAGACAACCATAATAATATCTTAAATAAATATACATCCAACTCGATGAATAAAAAACTTAAAGAGTTAAAATAAAAATAAATAACACTATATACATACATACATACATATATATATATATATATATATATATATATATATATATATATATATATATATATATATATATATATATATATATAAACGGAATGGTTTATGCAATTTTGCATTAATACGATTAATCCATAAAATTTTCTTTTAAAAGGTGAATTTGACTCTAATATTTGGAATTCATTTTTAACCTAAAGTACTGGAAGTTTATAGGCATATATTATTGTTATGTATTATTGAATTTTGTGATTAGCCCTTGTGAATGTGAAATTTTGTGTATTCCTAACAAGTGGAAACCATAAATATGAGAGTAAACAAGACACTTAACATATGTACTGGATAACTTTTTAACCACTTTAGTTTGCAATTTAAGGAGATTTGTACAGTGATTTGGAAGCATAAGGAGAGCATGGGGAGAAATATATATCTACTGACATGTAGAAAGGACAGTAAGATTTAAATACCATACCAAAGAAGATGAAGAAAAACACAGAGCAATTTAATGATGCTGAGTGATTGACCTTGCAGGGAAAACCTACACTACAAGGCCATAATCACAGGAATGCTACAAGTCCTTTTCATGCAGGGAATCCAAAGGTGGCATCCACATACCATTATTAATGTTTTTTTGTACCAGCATGCACCATCATGTCGTATTGGGAAATATACAAATATCACACATTGAAAATTTGTTTCTTTCCAACCAAAACACAATCATTAATGCCTGCAAAATATAGGATGCTTCTCCAACATGGCTGAGTCTCACTTTCAGAATATTGTTGTCACACTCTCTAAATGTGCTTCCCATTACAACCTTTCTTCTCCTAATCTGCTGCTATCTGCTATCTGCTATCTGCTATGGACCATCCAATGCTTTTTTCTACCATTTTTTTTATATAAGAAATACACATCTATGTGGGTTTAAGTGTTACTCATGTGGCTTATGGGGCAAAGTTTATTCTATTGTTCAGGAAAAGTTGAAAACATTTTTATATTACATGCTGATAATTATAGAGGGGAATTTCCCCATTGCAAAAGGTAAGCATGCATGAATTTTCCTTGCTCTTTTTCAGTCTGATCAACATTGACTTTTTGTTTGCCCAAATTGTCATCTAGTAAGTACACATTTTTTTTCTCCATTGCTTTCTTGTCTCTGAATTTTCTGATCTAAAAAAATAAACCCTTCTATGATTAAGTTCCAATAAACTGTCACAAAACTTCACGAGAGTTATGTTTAGGGTCAGCCATGTGGGAAGGAATACAGCACAAGGATGCTAATGTTATCTCTTGAAAATGTTGGCATTTATTTTGTCTTTTCTCTCTAAATGGTTTTAAATTTGTTAAACATATAGTTAACTATTTCTTATAACTTATTTAGGAGACAAATGTCTAAGGAATTTAAGATGGACAATGTATAAGAGAAAAGACTTACAAAAAAATCTATTAAGATTTTGGATGGTATTACATTAATTGACTCATAATTCGATACGCTTTAGATCTAAATTTTTAGTTAGATGAAGAGGTTCAATACACATAGATTTTTTCACACGGATAAATATTGTCCGTTTTGGATGAAGTTCTCACCGACGTACTTACTTTTGGTATCATTCCATCTTATATTTGTTTTATTATATGTGGAACTTGTATCCTAACAATTAAATCATGGTATTCTATATGGTAAGTTCAATCGAGGAAGCAAATATAAGCATAAAAAAATTGGGAGTGTGAGGAATTGGAATTAGGCAATTATGTTGTTTAATAATTGGGGGAGAAATATTTGCATGTGAATAGGTGAATTCCTATTTATAATTGGTATGCAGGCAGAACATGTGGTGTGTATGTGTCGAATGTAAATTCTCACTTGTCAAGTGCTATTCACGAGTCTCATTTCACCACTTCCATTATTGAAATGTTAGTACAACTATCACTCTTATCTCAGTTTTCATAAAATACGCCAAAATTCTTGGTGCGTTTTCTATCAATATTCAGGAGCCTATAGCCTACCCTGTACTCAAGTTTTACACCACCATTCATCCTCCACCGTTATCATCATCATCACTATTATAATAACTTCACCACACACGACCCAGAGGCAGCAAACATGGGTGGAAGAGTGAGCAAAAGTGGGAGGAGTTCTTCTGAGAAATATGTGATGAATTTGAAGGAGAAAGTTAGGGTCTTGCAAGAGGAGATCAAGGAGATGATGTATGAGAGGGAGAAGGACAGTAGAAGCTATGAGAGAGACATAATGGTGTTCACTTTCAAGGAGGCAGATTGGAAGCAAGAGGGTAAGAGGCTGAGGGAAGAGGTGAAGCAGTTGAGGAGTTTGGTAGAAGAGAAGGATGAGAAGATAAGAGAGATTGAGGTTGGATTGATGGAGAAGAACAGTCAGAAAGAGTGGGAATTGATGGGAACTAAACTCTTGGTTGAACAGATGAAGGAGGAGAGAGCAAGAAGAGATGAAGCTGTCGAGAAGTGGAAGCAACTATATCTTGAAATCAAGAATGAGCTTGATGAACTCATTCAAAGAACATACGATGGTCTCTCTCTTTCTCTCTCTATATATACTCTTTTTAGCAAAATTATGAGTTGCAGAACATGAATTCATAGTAATTTTACCATTTGCTTTTATGCAATTATGCTATTAGTGTCCTAAAAGAGTCCAATTAACATGTTCAGTTAGTTTTTACTTTGTTCTTTAGAAACTGGTATAACAAAGTAACCAATGACCTTGAAACAAATGTGTGAAGTTCTGATATGGTTTTTGACAGGGGATGGTTTGTATTGGAAAGCAGAGGAAAATGACATAGAAATGGAAAATCTGAGAAAGGAATTGCAAGAAAAGGAGGAAACTGTGAAGGTCTTAAAATTCCAATTACTTGCAATGGAGAAAGAGAAGAACAAAAAGGAGAGGGAGTTTGACCTGTTAAGGCAAAGCCTGAGGATTATGAATGGCAAGAAGAGTTCAATTCAAACCAAAGAGAGTCTCTTGAGGAGCAAATTGGGAAAATGAAAATGCAAACACACTGCACACAAAACCTAGGTTTTTTCATATCCAAAATTGAAAAATGTGGTTCAGTATGTATTATTATTATTATTATTATTATTATTATTATTATTATTATTATTATTATTATTATTAGTGTATACTTGGGTTAGTGGGTTTGTTTGTATTTTTCAAAAGCACCTATTTTTCTTTCAATTTTTTCTTCCCTTCTTTTTCTGTAGAAAAATAAACAAGCAGAAGAAAAAAAATGTTCTTCTTGACCATTGCAGGAAACAGAACAAAGAGGAAGAGTAGCAGTTTTTTGTTTCCTTGTGGACTAGTTTAGGTGTTGAATATGGCAGAGTCTAAGGACCAGTGAAGGAAAGATACAGAGAATATGGTTATTTATTTATTTACTTACCTATTTTTGTTTGCATTATTAAAGTTAGTTTCTAATAGAAGTTTCTGTTCCTCTTATTTGGTGTATTTCCCTTCAATGCAAAAGACTGTGGTGGCCACCTACTCAGTCATTGGTCACACACATTCCTTCAATTAGTAGCTATTGACCCAGAAAATACATAATATCAGTTAGATTTTTTTTCCCTTAATGTTTGGTGTTATTTTTGCTGAATTTTTAAAATATATTGATGTTATTATATTATTTTTTTAATATATTTAAAAATATTAAATTTAACATTTTTTTAGTAGATTTTAAAAGTTCCCAAAAAATAAAACAGCATCAAAACTCAAAAGTAAAAAAGAAATCAAATTCATTAATGAATTGAAAAAAAAAACTAAAGCAAATATCAAAAGACAAGAGCACCATGTGACTCTACTTAGTACAAGATATGACAATGATAGGTTTACACATCTACATATAATTTTTGTAATAGAAAAATAAAGAATAATGTATTAAATGAATGTAAAAACGTGTTAGAAATACTTTTTATTTTTCATAATTAAATGAATAGCATAGTTGATAAAAACCAGTGGCTTATTTAATGAATAAGATGAACCATTTGATTCAATTATTAAAAGAGGGGAAAAAAAGTAACCCTGGTCGAAATTAAGGGTAGAATAAATAAATAATTCTTAAAACTTTTTAATAAATTAAAGAAGTGTTTTTTCATATTCTTTATTTATGCTTTACAAAAGCCATTCTTTTTCAGTTTTTTATTAACTAACGGACAAATGTATTATAGACTTTGGGTTTGGCTTTTTGTTTACACTAAGTAATTACAGGCATGGATCACAGAATAAATAATTAATATTTAATGTACCAGGGCAGCAGTCTTGCCAACGTATTTTTTTTTTTTTGCTCACTTTTGTTTATTTAATTAAATTTATTTCAATTTACCTATTTTACCACACACACATATATATAATATATATAACAGTAGTAATAATAAATAGATTAATACACATAATTTAGAGAGGTAATTATATATCCTTTTCTAATTCCCGTAAAAATAATAATGTAATTAGTTGTAAGTTATAGCAGATATTTTCTGCCAAAATCTGGACAAATTTGCATGAGTACTGGTGTTTTTGGATTCTCTTTTCAATTAAAAAAAAATGTCTCTTTCAAAAACCCTACATGAGAACCAACTATACTTTTAATTATATTTTGCTTATAGATATCAGTGAGGTTTAATCCCTATGTAAACCAGTACACCTGCTTCACAAATTTTTATTATAATTATTCATTATTTTTAAATGTAGGTTGATAATTTGAAAATATTATAACGATGTCCAATGTTTAAATAATTTAGATGTTTAATATATTTTATTTGTTAAATTAAATAAATTGATATTCTAATTTTTATCGAATGTTTTTGTAATAATATTTGATAAAATAAATGAATATTTGATTATACTATTATAAAATAATATTATGAAATAATAAATAAAACTAAATTATTTTGATTGTACTATAATAAATACATAAAATAAACACATAAAATAAATTTAAAAAATAAAATATTTTTACATAGATTAATCTATAAAAAATAAACCGGATTAAGCTAATTTATTTTAAACTCAAAAATCATGATGCGTGAAAAAAGTAAAAAAGTAAAAATAAATTACATTTAATATACTCTATCGTTTTCAAGAACGCACTTCATATAGTTTCTGGTAAAGTGAAAACATGAAGAAGAAAAAGCTCAAAAGTGAAAAAAGAATTATATTTTATGTCCATCATCATATCTTTTTCTATACATGTCTTTCTTCTTATCATGTTCAATTCACACTTTATAAATATATAAAGGAAATAAGAAAAAAAAAAGTGTAATACATCAAAGTTATAATACCAAGAACTTTCCTTTTTGAGAATGAACATGTTTAATGCAACTTATATTTTGAGTTAGAGACACGTCTTAAAGGGAAAAGTACAACAAAAAAGTATTTCCACTAAAGAATATTTTATTTATTTTATAGATCTAAGATGAAAATTAACTTAATTTAATCATATAAAATAAGGTAAGCATGCACTCAAAGAAAAATATCGAAACTTTAAAGTTGATAAATAACTTTATTCTTTAAATATGTGATTATGAGATTAAAATTAATTAGTATTTAAATAAATTCAATATTTTAAGAAATTAATCATTCGTTCCCTCTTATAAGAACACCTAAAATTAGAAAAAGAAAAACAAGATGTATGACATTTTGCATAATAATAGATTGAATCCGTGATCTATGACATTTTGGTAGAAAAATTTCATCACTCTCATCATCAATATTGGTTCCCTTTTGTAGAAAGTTATGGGAAGGGGTTGAAAGAGAGAAAACCTAATCATTGATTTTTTTTTTTTAATGTTAATCATTACAACTAAAGAAGAACTGTTTTTTTTTTTTAAATTATTTAGCCATTGAAGTATGGAAAATCCAATGTAATATATCTATATATGAATCCATGATTTCATTGGCTAAACAATTGTGTTTAGCTTTTATGGAGTGGAAAAGGCTTGTAAAATTAATATTTGGTTGAATAAATTTAGATAATTTCGTGACAGAAAAAAAAAACTCTTGAACTGCATGGTTTTGAAAAAAGAAAAAAAAAATACAAAAGCAATGTAAAATTTTGAATATTTGAAAAGACATTTGAACGCAGTTTGATTTAAAATGTTAACAGATATACGAGGACAAAGCAACAATCTCATCGTCATGAATTGTAAGTCGAAAATAATTTATAATTTTGATTGTGGGAGCATAAAGCCTCTCATGAGAAAACAACAATCTTCTCTTGCATTGAGGTCCCATACAGAGAATCTAAGGGCATTATTGCAGTTACTTTATGTGCAAAAAGTAGAGTTTTTTCTCCGTTTTGCTCGGGTTTTTTAACATCTTCTATCTATCTGATTCAATTGTTTTGACAATTTTCGGGTAAGATTCAGTTCAAAAGGAACAAAAGGTATAAAGAAAAATTGTACACTCGACACTTTCTGCTGCAGTGCTATATAATGCATTCACGTATATTGTGTAATGTTCAATATGATTAATGTTACCAAAAAATTGTAAGGTATTTTGATAATAAATCACAATTGTAATAGGGGTTAAATATGTTTTTAGTCCCTAAATTATTGGTCATTTCTGGTTTTCGTCCCTCTTCCAAAGTAAGGTACAATTTGGTCCTCATTCTTTAGAAAAACGTTCGTTTTAGTCCTCAAAATTTTGTTTTTAGTCCTTGTTTTAGTCCTCAAAACGTTCGTTTTTTCGACTAAAACGAACGTTTTTTAAAGATTGAGGACTAAATTGTACCTTACTTTGGAAGAGGGACGAAAATCAGAAACGGTCAATAGTTTAGGGACTAAAAACATATTTAACCCTTGTAATAGAAAACACTCCTTCCAACGATTTTGATGAATTTTTTTTTAAAAAAAAACATGATAAATATTTAAGGAAGATGAGACACACACTTCATTTTGGAAATTTATCCTTCGTAATATATATATATATATATATATATATATATATATATATATATATATATATATTATGTCAAGAGTCCATTAATACAAAAACAACATATAATGTCACGCGTTCAACGTCCAATCACTGAATAACCAACGTTAAAAATGAGCAGTGACTTTTTTGTAAATAAATGCACTGTAATTCGACATAAAATGATATAAAAGGTGAAATGACTTTTAAATTTAACATCAAAAGGTTACTGAATTCAATAAAAATTTGAGCCGGACATTGAAAATTCATTCCCTTTATCTTAGCCGGCTATACCTTCTTCTGTTCTCAAACTTTTCTCAAACGAAGTTTGACGAGCATCACATGTAATCTTTCTTTCATTTGATACAAATGCATATTAATTAATTACTTTAAGTATGATTTTTGTATGTTTTAACCGATTATTTTCGTACTCTTGTCCTTCATAGACGCATTTTGTTTTCTCTCTCGCTGTCATGAAATTATTCTAAGAGAACCCACCTTTTGAAGGTTAGTTTTCGTTTTGAAAAACTTATTTATTGTTTTTTGTTGAACTTGTTTGTTGTTGTTGTTTAGTTGAACTTGTTTGTTCTTGTTGTTTAGTTGAACTTGTTTGTTCTTGTTGTTTAGTTGAACTTGTTTGTTGTTGTTGTTTGATTGAATTTGTTTGTTGTTGTTATTTGATTGAACTTGTGCGTTAGTTGGTTATTACACTACATGTTCATAGTTCATGCTTTATAAAATACCAAAAACTGATTTTTTTGTTTTTCAGGTCTCGTAGAGTTGTAAAAAAAAATCACAATTAATTAAATAAAACTAAGAAAATTGATTAATAATTCAACGTTAAGTTTAAAGTAGAATTTTTTAAATGTAAATTTAACATCTCCTAATATAATGTCGTTCACGAATTCATCGTCAAAAGCCCAAAATATTCGCGAAAAACTTATATATATTTATTTTATATATATAAATTTTTGTTTGAATATAAATTCATATAAAGCGAAAAGCCCAAAAACACATTTATATTTCGCGAATAGACATATATAAATTCATAAATTTATATATATTCAAACAAAAACTTATAAAGCGAAAAGCATAATAAAAAAATACTATTGTCTATTCAACCACACAACTTACAACTTGTGTCTAATAGCTTAATAAGACATTTACGTTTAACAAAACTTGATGGCTATAAGATTATGTTTTATACTTCAGACACATAATTAAAATCAAATTAAAGGGTGTTGAAATTTGATCTAAAACTAGAATTATGTCTATTCTACCATTAAATGACATTTTTATAGATTAAAAACAAACTTTAGTCTGAACATAATCATTCTATAATTTATTTAAATTACCAAGGTGTTCTTCAAAAGATGAACCCTAACTAGAAAAATCATCCATAAATACTTTTATGTGTTATTCCAAAAATTCACAAATATACCAAACATAAGGGGTGCATAGACCAAATGACATACATAGCAATAATATCAAATGAAAGTGATTTTTGTAGATAACTAGAGAACCCGTCTTAAAAGAAAGAGAGAGAATCCCCTGCTAACCATTCAAGCATATGATTAATTAATGTATTTGGAAATAGGATAATTGACATCATCTACTAGAATGTATTGGATATTCTACACCACATCCATACTTTCGATGTGGCATAACTTAAAGAAAACAATCATTCTATCTAGTTGAATATTTTACATATTCTTTTCATATTGTTTTGCAAATAACTAACCCAAAGAATTAACTCCAATACCAATTAAAATAACAGGTTACTTCTAAAAGGAAGTTTGAATAAAACTTTTAAAAATATTTTGGAAATTTTTTCAAGGAAATTACTCTATTAGTCGTTGCATAGGGATCTTCTAATAGTCTTAGAAAGTTTAACAATTATTTTCACAAAAATTTATAAAATTGTTAGGGACTTATATTTGTTTTTATAACATTTTCTTGAGAAATAACAATGAACATTTTTAATTTTATAATGGTTCATCCCAATTTGGATTATATTAAAAAAAACATTTATTAAATGAGATTAAATATGATTTAGAAAAAATCTAATGAAGAAGAAGAATAAAAACTTTAGAAATAAATACAAAAATTTTGAGAGAGAAAAAGAAATCAATAAAAGATTTGAAAAGTGCTTAGGTATGATTTTCTCTTCGTTTTGATCGATTGATTTTGTGCACAGGTGCTCTTTAGATATTTTTTTCATTTCGTTTCAACAGCACAAAACCACCTTCAAGGTTAGTTTCATTTTAGGTTTTTGATATTTTCGTTTGAGTGTTTGTTAGTTATTCATATGTATAGGTAAAATCGAGAGTGTGCTCAAATGAACTCCAAATGGCTTGAAAATTTGTATGAAGGTCCAAAAAATCATGAAAATCACTCACAAAAATTCAGCTCAAAACTCAAACTCTAACTATTTTAATTATTTTTGCAAAGTTTTCAAAAAAACAAAATAAATTTCAAAAAAACATAAAAACAATATTTTATGGGAGAAAACAGTGTTTTCTAGGATATATGGAAGGATTAGCTGGCTACGCCAAATGCATATATAATAATAGGAAAACGGTTAATCGAGGTGAAAGTTAGGGTCATTTTAATATTTGCAATGCAAATATTTTTTAAACTTCAGATTGATCCGAATTAAAGGGCTCTTGAGATTTTTCTTCTCAAATATGAGTTTAAAATAGTGCTAAAAAAAAATTTCGTTCAAAGATAATGACCATAGCTATGAAAACAAAAAATCACATTAAATAATTGTTCTTGTGTGCAGGTTTGTTTTTTGTGTTTCTAGGTTTGTGTTATGCTATGGAATGTTTACAGAAACGATCACTTTTTAAAAAAAGAAAACATACTTTAGACAACGATTCTGGTAAAAATTGAGACAAAAAAGAGTTTATTGCCCTAGTTCTGGATCCAACCGAGGCCATAAATCCTTTAATTAATTAATTTTAAGGGTCTACGACCTCGGTTGAAACCAAAACCGAAATAATAAACCCAATTTTTTATTTTTTTATTTTTTGGTTTATTACTTCAAGTTTTTTAAACCAAGGCAAAATCATAAACTTTTTATTTCGATTTTTGAATCGAGGCCAAAAGTCCTAGATTTTTTATCTCGCCTGAATATACCTCAGTTCTACAACCGCTGTCATAGATCCAAAACAACTGCTGTTGTATCCCTTTGTTGCACTAGTGATTTAAGGGAATTGAGTTAGTATAATTTCAACAAAAAAACTTATTAATATTATAAATAGGTTGAAATTAATATTCTAAAACAATACATAATAAAATTCCTCGTTTTAACGTACATATTTTATATATTTATTTCATTTTTAATTATGTAATGATCCAAGAAAATATATTATTCTACTTCCTTTAGTTTCTATATTTGAGTATTAAGAATTAATTGATCATATGACTAATAAAAGATATACATAAACACACAATAAAAATGTATTTACAATCTTTTCATAAGTAAAGTCTTTCAAAATACATAAAATACGGAATGCGTTCATTCTAAAAAGAGTTTTAAGAATCGTTCTTAGTCTATTGATGAGTCTTATCACTACAACTCCATTTGGTCACACATTGAATGATCATTGCAAAAGAGACAAAACAATCAACACAAAAAGAAGAATAAGCTAATGAACACAAAATCATACTACCAAATAAATGTAAGTCTAATACAAACAAGCACACATTTTGTAGTTTAAATCACACTCATTAATAGATAACTTTAGACTAATATTACCAAATTCGCCCTCCTTATAAAAGATATTGACCATACAACAAAGCACAACATTTCGCTATCACATATCATTAATTTAACCTGAAAACATCTTCATTGTAATCAATATCACCTTTTCCCATCTCAATTTCTAGAATTTCCATCATAGAAAAGTTAAATAAAATCAAATAGGCTCACTCAATGAAATCACACACTCGCTCAACAAGCAACCCTTGGAGGTCCACTCACAATGCCTGAATGGCTCGCCCAACGAGTCTAGCACTGGAACAAATTTCACAATAATTCGCCCAACAAAAACAATCTCTCTTAGATGACAAAAATCTTTGGAAAACACATTAACTTTTCGCTCAGCTAAGCATTTGGCTCACCCAGTGAAATGAGTGATGGGAGAAAATCATTTAAATTTTTTCTCAACGACCACCCACTCTCCCAACAGTCAAAGCTCTCGAGAAAATTGACTTACATGAACTCGTCCAACGAGTGTGTTATAATATCCCATTTTAATAGTATTAAAACTACTACAGGAATCATCACATATCCAATAAAAAAAGAAAAATTAACCTAAAAGAGGACATATAAAATGTTATGACAATTATCCAAACATAACTATAACACCAAAATTTATATACAAAAGTTATACCCTACTAGGAGTTCTATTACACTCAAAACTAAAGTGAAATACTAAAGTTTTACAAAAGCATATATATATATATATATATATATATATATATATATATATATATATATATGTATATATACATATGTATGTATGTATACATATGTATGTATACATATGTATGTATACATATATGTATATGTATGTATGTATACATATATGTATATGTATGTATACATACATATACATATACATACATATATATGTATGTATACATACATATATATGTATGTATACATATACATATATATATATATATACATATACATATACATATACATATATATATATATATATATACATATACACATATATATATATATATATATACATATACACACACATATATATATATATATATATATACATATACACACACATATATATATATATATATATATATATATATATATATATATATATATATATATATATGAATAAGAAATCCTACTTTATGTTCCTTATTGCATCACCACCCTGTACCTGGTGTACAAAAATATCCTCATCTGCTCACACCATTAAGGTTATCACAGCAAACAAGAAAACACACAACAAAGATAGAAGGATAAAATAAATTACCAAAGAAACATACATATAATTGAGTTATGAATAAAACAATTAAACAAAAGTCAATCAAACAAATTCCTAAGCATACAAACACTAATTCTAGACTTGATCATCCAGATACATGTATTGGTGTCAAAATCTAGCAGGTTATGCACTTATGGTGGCCTTTACTACTCTATAGAGTCATTGTCAATGGGTTTCACTGTATTATACACAAAGTTAGTCCATTAATACCTTAGAACAAGGTAAAACTCCTAAACTAGGACATCATGCTCCTCTCACCACATACCTCACTCTTCTCTACTCTAAATTGAATGGTTATTTTAAACGTTGGGATAACTTCAAATATGGAATCCTTACATCAATACACACAACTTGAAACCATATAACAACTTTTCATTGAAATTCTTTTAGCATCATACTTGATACATACATATAGTCATAATATAACTCATACGACATTACCAAATTCACACTAAGCATAAATAACATCCATAAAAAACCAATTTAGTTAAGCAAAGATCAAAGAATCATAGAAAACATATTGGCGCTCAGATTTACGCTTAATGCAGAAGCTCTCGCAAAAGAGAGCACTCAACGCCAAAAGACAGAAAATAGCTCTAGACCTACAATAGTAACTAACACTCAACAATGTTAGACCATTCAAATTTTGGCCACTTATCATAAAAACTGGAGTTGAGTGCCATACCAAAAACTTGCACATTTCAAACTATGATCTGATTGAACTGATGACCTATCCAAATGACCAAATTGGTATTTCTGACTCAGTACTTAGTCCGAAAACATGTTTCAGTGTCAAAGTGAATACCAATTTGTCCCACTGGCTAAAGACTTAGTCCATCATCTCAAATCCAACTTCAACCAATTTCAAACAACACAACAACATACTAAATAACCAAATTTCAACAGCAAATTTAACTAACTAACACTTCAATTTTCATCCATCTTAGACAACCAACAACAGGAACACTTTCAACAAGTAGTCACAACAGAATATCCTTATAATATACTACCAATTACAAAACAAAACAAGTGTGTCAAACAACACACCATCATCAGACTCAAAGCATATTTTAACAGTGATTCAATAAACTAAATTAGTAATTTCAATCAATCACATACCATTAAACACGAACACACAATTTTAATCATATTAGAACTTGAGAATAATGGTATTTAACTTTCCTTAATGTTAGAAGCTCAAACTACTATATGGAACCTAGAGCGATTCCTATAGCTCAACGAACTTTATCTGCTCCTACGAGCCACAAAATCATGATCACGACATAATGTTAGTACCACTGATAAGCAAAGAGCCTTATAGAAGACTTAGATGACACATAATGCTCACATGCATGGGAAAACATGCAAATTAAAGAAAAGAGAAAAAACTAACTTATTCTTTTATAAGAACTGATCAGACTTGAAGACACAACCTTAGTGATCACTTAGGTGTTCTCTAGTCTTCAAACATAGAACGAAAAGGCTTACAGAGATGGTAGAGAGCTCTTAGAGAACATGTTTTAGAGAGATGATATGTTTTTGGATAATGAGACTCATTAATAGAAATTATATTTATACATTGAACTTTTAAGTTAAAATAATCAAGTCTCATTATTTAGAACAAGCTATCACTTCTAATATCCTATTTTTTACACTCTCACATTTGCATAATTCATATAATTAAAATTTGCATTTTTTTAGACAATCCTAAGCATACCAAAAACCAAACCAATATTTCATACCTCACACAAATCACAATTTCACCAATTTCGTACCCAACCAATTCCATTTCTAGTACATGTCATACAAAACACCAAAATTTCCACAAAAACATGAAAATTAAGGGTTTTTAATCTCATATCTATCAAAAACAAAATCAACAAATCAATTTGAGCTAGCAAAACACAACATCACTACACAACTAAACATCCAAACAAAAAAAATCTTTATACAAAAACTACAGTTTAGCTTTCCTCACTTCACATGTTACATTTAAGTTTCTCAACACTCATTTTTGCAACTTCCACCCACAAAACATATTTACACACATAAGAAGATCAAATTAATTACCTAAGTTTATCATTAGATTCATGAAAAATATTGAAGTAGGATTGAGCTACATACAATCTAGAAAAACCTTAGACAACATAAAAACACATATTTTCTCAATAAAAATGGTAGAAAAGGGAGTTTACTCTATTCACGATTTAGATGGATTAGATTTTGAGAACTCTCTATGGTGATTCTAACGACAGACCTTGATTGACCTATTCTAATCTCTTTGTCTTCTCTTTATGACTTTACATTCATACGTCAATCAAGGTCTGTCGTTAGAATCATCATAGAGAGTTCTCAAAATCTAATCGATCTAATTCGTGAACAAAGTAAACTCCCTTTTGGCTATAGAAGTATATTTTTAAAGGTATCACAAATTATATTTTAAAATATATATTTATACAATAAAAAAGATTCCCTTTTCATATGCATTTTATATTTCTATTTTACCTTTAATTATATTTTAAAATTAAAAAAACAAAAATAAAATATTCAAATACTAAAATAATTACTGTGTAATTACTCATTATTTTTTATATACTTATTGTTCTAAATATTTTTTTCAGAAAATATATGTTCCACTAGGTAGATATAAAGTGTATTATGCTAGAATATTTTGCAATGAGATGACCTAATTAATAATTAATTGGTTCTCAATAATTATCGAAAAGATCAAATGCAAAAGGAGAGGTGTTTAAAATTTTATCGAATTGAGGTTATTATGATTTTTGGACATCAAAGAAACATTTGTACAATTGTACAATATGGTTCCTTAAAGTTGTATCAAATCTTGATTTGAAAGACAGAATTTGAATAAAATTAAAACAACAAGATTTGAATATATTTTCCATTTAACATTTTTGACATCATGCATTAAACTTTTAGTAATAATTTATAAGCTAAATGACAAGGAAGATCCATTGTACGAAAATATATATTTATTCTTTAATACGTTGGAAAATATTTTTTATTAAAAATCACAAAATTATGTTTGACTTAATATTGAATATAAATTTAGTTTTATTTTTCTCAATTCGTAAATTCCATCCATTCATTTTAAAATTGAAGCATTTGATATTTTATTAGAAGCTTTTCAGTTTTAACGAAATCCTTGATTTTTAGGTACTTTTTATTTTTTTTATTTCAATTTAATTGAACTCTAAACATGATTTTATTAATTTAAATGTAATGTAAGAAATAAAATAAATATAGATAAATTAAAAATTTAATCAAAATTACATATTTTCTAAAATAAAAAAAAAATAAAGATAAAAATTATAAATAGAAAATTTAAAATTTTATTTAATAAATTTCTCTTAAAATTTTGCAATTTTCAATATTTTTCTAACGATAAAGTGTTAAGAAAATTATTTTAAAATTTGTAATCTTAACACTAATTGTGAGGACATAAAAAATGATATTTTAAAATTTATAATGATAATAGATAATGAGACCCAATTATTTTAATATTAAAAAGATTTATATAAATAGAAAGTTTTATGAATGAGTTTCATTATTTGAAAACATATAATCTTTAGAAATCATTTTTCTATAATTCTCTTCTCTCTTGCTTTCTCACAAGATCCAAAACCGTAGGATTGATCATCGCAATGAGCTCATCAATTTTGACCGAACAATTTTTTAGTTTGGATAAGTATAGTTTCATCCATTTTCTTAATTTACTTATATTTTTTGTTGTATGTGAGCATTTTTTCCACTTGCATGCATCCTTTTAATCTTCTATATGAGTCTTTGTTGGTCAGTGATCATAACGATATGTCAGATCATCTTTGTGATGTTCATGTAAAACATCCTGTTGAACTAGAAGTGTTTTTAGTTGTCTAAAGTTATTTGGACACTTTTGGCTATTATAATTGGTATTTTTGAGTCTTGATTGCATGATTGAGTGTTGTAAAATGTATGTTTCATGTATTAGGTTCGAGAAGCATGAGCTTGAGTCAATGTATGTAAGCTTTGGGGTCTGAAAATGGTGTTTTTGAGTTGCTATTAATGTCACCATTAGGTGGCCCTGGTCACCACTAGGTGTTAGGTTTCGAAAAACCTAGAACAACAAGCCTATGTAGCTATATCGTTGGGAGGTATTTCTTGGCATTGGATGCCATTTGGATAGTGGTTCATTATCTTGTTAACACCGGGCGCCACACTTTAACTATTGGGCTCTAGTTTGACAATGGTTAACTGTCTTGTTGGGCATTATCTAGTATCAAATCGAGCTGGAACTTTAACCGTTGATCCTAGACACATAGTTCTTTGCTTAGACTGTCAAATCTTAAATTAGAGGTATTTAGTGACACCAATTTTTCTCTTAAGGTCTCTGTATATTAGCTTATTATACAACTTTGACCTTTGTTGTTTGTTCAGTGCATAATTTTTTTTACATCTATCCAATTAGATTGATTCTTTTTTGCAATGTGTTCTTGATTCAATTACCTTTAATTTGAATGTAAAAATAAATTTGTTTAAGTTTTGGACAAGGTGAAGTCTATTTCTAAAATCCCAAACAGTTTGTACAATGTGTTATTAAGTTGTTATGCAATTTACTTAAGGAAGTTGTATTTGATAAAAGTGATGGGAACTAGTTTCTTCCAAGATAGACATATTCTCTATGGTTTCTAATATGTGTTTTTGAATGCTTGTTTGAGGATGTATAGACCCATTTGAAATTATAGTATGTATGTCATATGTGTGGACGTATTAAGCATGAGTCATCGATTTCTTTATATGAGACTGTTGGAAATATATGAGTAATACTTAATTGGTTGTGATCGTTGAAATTGGTGATATTATGGGGATTTCTAGAGAGAAAATCCTATTTACTGTGTGATTCACTAGGATGCTTCTTGAGGTAAGCATTATTCCATTTTTGTGTAGCCATTCTTAACTCTACTAATCATTCATACTCATGTAGAGGAGAATGATTAGGTGGTGAGAGTGGCAAGAGGTCTTATCATAAGGATGACTCTAGGGTTCTTATGATCATGACAGGGAATAAGCTTGTGTATGTCAGCTCGGTAGAACAGTATTTTTATCACCACAAGTTCATGGTTTCACTAGTCTGACTCAAGGACATATATCCAAATAAATTGAGTTCTACAAGAGTTTGGTTGTATGTATACTTTTATGTGATAATTGAATGACTCATTGTATTATAAATGCATGTTATCTCATTTTCCAGCTAGCTTACTATGTTGTGTGTTTTATGGTTTCTATGTTATCTTCTTATTTTTGCAAATAACACCTTATTAGTGTGAGCATATGAAGATGCGAGTGTAGGGGAACCTCTTGTGGATGAGGAGCTAGTTGTCTGAGTTGTAGGACAATATTAGATTAATTGATGTGTATCAATTTGATTTTCACAAAAATTAAAATTGAAAAGAAATATATATATATATATATATATATATATATATATATATATATATATATATATATATCGCATTGTGTCCTGTGTTCTATATTTTTCAACTTCATGGTATCTTCATGTTTATGTCTGTATTTGTGTTTGTTCTTCATAGTTCTTTTTATTATTGACACAAGAGCATCACACCAAGTGACAAAAATTATCTTGTTTGATAGATGTGAGAAAGTTTACAAGCACAATAGTGTGATTGTCAAATAGGAAATATGTCAACACCGTGAAAGAGGACAATGTGATTTGGATGGTAGTTTGCAACTTGGCAATGTCTTTTATGTGTCTCAATTAATTTGCAATTTAATTTATGTATCACAATGCCTCCAATTGTATGGTTTAATTTATTTTTCTAGAGTATTTCGAAGGTGCATGCATTAATGATTAATATATATTATAGACGTTTAGGTTACCTGTCACAAAAGGTGTTAAAAGTTAATCCTTGTGTGAGCATATTTAGTAAAAATAATAATATAGAACTCGTGATGCATGTTACCGTGCTAAACAATGTAAGAATCAGTTTACATAAAGTGGGAGTTTGTTTGAATTCGTTCATTGTGATTTATGGAAACTGTATCACACTCCTTCATCATCATGTGGGGTGCAATATTACTTACCAATTATCGATTATTATTCAAAGTTTGAGTTTATTTTTTATATAATGAAATTGAAGTTAAATCTATGTTTATGAATTATGTTGCTTTTGTCAATATAATTTGATACAAAAATAAAGAAAGTAACAAGTGACAATAACGCCAAATTTATTGATTTTATTTTATCAAATAAAATATTTCAACATTTATCAAATGCAACAAAATATTTAAATTTCAAATGATTATTGATAATATAAAGATATCACTATTGACAATTTTTAAGTTAAAAGTTTATCAAGATTTTTTAAATTGATATTTTAGAAAAATAATTTGTTTTTAATTTATTTAATTATCATTATTTACTGTGTGAGAATCCGGTGTTAGAGCAACAGTGGTTTATATAAAAAGATAATAGTATAATATTTTAATAATAAAAATTTTAAATTATATAAAGTTTATTTTTATAAAATCATTATCTCTCTAAACCCATCTCTATTAAGTTTTGACCTATGATTGAAGATCAAAGACTTCAAGATCATTCCTAGCGAAGAACTCTACATAACCATCTAATAAAAAAAGTGGAACAGAGTAAATATTCATTTTTCCCTTTTTTTTAGACATTCGCTGCGGGTGCATGCGAGCCTTACGGTGATGCATGTGATTCAAAAACTATTTTTTTACATGTGATGCATGCGAGCCTTAGGGTTTTTAAATTTTGCAATCTAAAAATATTTTTTTAAAAAAAAATTGACTAATTTGAAAGTTATTTTTGACTTTTAAATTATATAGTTCTGAAGTTATTTTGGTTTTCGGATTATATACTCGAAAAATAAAAAAAAAATGAATTTGAAATTGTGTAATCCGAAAAGTAATATGAAAAGTTGTTTTTAGTTAGGAATGTATGAAGAATGGCATGGAGGAGGAGCAGAAAGAAAGTGTGTAATTGTAAATAGTAAGTTTTATTTTGTAACATTGAAATTTTTGGTTGGAAGAAAAATGAAGAATAAAAAAGCATTAACTAGTAATAAATGAAAGTAAAGGAAAGATGGAAATGCGTGATTATCTCATGTTAGAGAAACAGAAAAATGCGCACATTCGTTAACAGAGTATGAGGATCCTATATTTATGCTTTTCTTAGATCTATAAATGAAGCTTGTGAAACACCAAATAACACCATTTTAGATCTTTTCTTTCTATCACTCTTTTTCATCAAATCAATAAAAGATGTCAAGTACCCAACAAAACTTCAGTGCAGGCCAAACCCAAGGCCAGACTCAGGT
The DNA here is from genome assembly GCF_029865625.1 of Vigna umbellata. Classification (NCBI taxonomy): domain Eukaryota; kingdom Viridiplantae; phylum Streptophyta; class Magnoliopsida; order Fabales; family Fabaceae; genus Vigna; species Vigna umbellata. The sequence continues at coordinate 7,536,252 of NC_142174.1, read as the reverse complement.
CAACAAATCCCTTTCTCAACTTACATCACATATATAATATTCAACCCAAAACCTCACTCTCTTTTCTTATATATTATATTACTTCTTTCTTTGGTTCAATGACTTTCTTTATATATATTTTACACTACCTTCAACTCAAACATCTTCTTCATATATTTTAATATCAAACTCTTAATTTCACACAATATATATATAATTCTTAGTTATTTATTAAATCAAGTTTGTATAATTTATATACTATAAATATGTTTGATGTGAGATCTCTGTAAACATATATATGTTAAGTATAAAATTAAATATTAATAAAATAATTCAATAATAAATAATTTAACAAATAACAAATCTTGTTAAGATAAAGGTTAAATAATTTTAATATTATCTTGTAAAATAAATTTTAAATGTAATTAAACTTTATAAAATGATATTTATACTTACAAATATTCTAAAAATTCATTTTATTTATTGTTGATGAGAGCTGTACCACTGATTCTGGCCTGATTGAAGATCAGACGCAAGAGAATAAACCTTAAATTTAACTCTGAACTTACACAATACATGCCAAACAGTTTCTTTATCTTAGCAAATTGAAAATATATATTATTCTTAATTGTTAATGAGTGTTGTTTGATTATGGTTTAGGCTAAGGCCGAAAATTTGGTCCAATCTACGAAGGAATCAGCTTCAGCAGCTGTTGACAAAGCTAATGCAGCTGCTAACACATCAGGGCAAACTGCTGAGCAAAACAAGGAGGAAGCAGCTGGTTTTCTCCAACAGGTTCTCTTTTTTCTCATATCAAACAACTTTTGTTCAATGTCGCTTTAAGAGTTCATCATATATAATATCCTTATCATGAACATAATCTATGTTTCTTTTTGTGATTTTCACTGCAACTTCATGAACATTAATATCTTAATTAATTCGTTAAATAGTGTTCTAATTTCAATTACCCCTTTTTGCAGACTGGGGAGCAAATGAAGAACATGGCTCAAGGTGCTGTGGATAGTGTGAAACACACACTGGGAATGGACAAGAAGTGATCAGTGTTCATTAGTGAAAGTGTTTTTATAGGTTCTTGCTTATTCCTAGTTGTTAGGGACTAGCAAATTAAGTATTTATTGGTTAATTATTATGGAGTTTTCTTCAAGGAAAATTCATTTGTAAGAAAAAGTTGTTTATTTATATTTTTCTTCTTTTCTGGATTAACTTTCTGTAGTATTCACTTTTACATATTATTATAGTTTAATTACTAATTTAAATATGATAATTATAAAACTCTAACTTTTAACTACTTTTAGTCCATTTAGATGCTGCTAGTCAATAAAAGAGATAAAAAAATTGTATATATAGGAATTGATAAAGAAAAAGATATATTGTATAAAGACATTAAAAAACAATTATTTGTTTTCTTTATTCTAAAACTAGAATTTTAACTTCATAAAAAAAATTCTAAAATGACTCAATTTTTAATGTATTATTAAAGATATTTTCTTCATTTTTCGAAATAAAATGCATTATGTTTTTATAGCAAATAAACATCCTTCATTTAAGAGTGAAGTTATTTTAAAATATTGTTTCAACTAAGATAAAAAAAAATACTTTCAAAATCTGAATGAATTGAGAAAGAAAATGAAAAAAAGTTATAACAAAAACGAATTTTTCAAATAAAAAAAAAGAGCAAAAAGAATATTGAAAAATAAGGATTTTGTTACCTAATCTCAATATAATTTAAAGCAAGAACCAAAGGGGGATACGATAAGAGACCTTTTTGTACTTGTAAGATAATTGACAAAAGTACATTAATACAGCTACAGCCACTAATTCTAACAAAAATGCTGCAGACATTACTTCCCAAACTTTTAAAGTGATTTCGCCATATAAAACTGGCAGAAAAATTAAATTAGATATTATCAATGTCTATCATCTAGTTATGCATACATGTTGGAAGTGCCAAAGTTCCTATGCTTACCATCAGACGTGTTGCTCAGTTGGAAGCCTTGACTAGAAAGCTGGTTGATGAGCAGAGATTCAAATTCGCATGCCATGCTTTTTCCAGGGACAAGGAAATAAAGGAATGATGCTTCATGCATACCTTCTTTCAATCTATGTCTTCGAACCCGTCCCTCAAGATCATCTGTCTATAACATTTCAATGCAACAAAAAATTCAACTAATTGACTAATATTAAAAAAAAAAAATAAGAAAGGAGCTGTATAACGTAATGATGGCATACAAACGAATAATTTGCAGCATTTCAGACAAATTACATGTTTTTGTTATTGTGCTAAAAGTCATCACAAATGATATTTAGAGATACCATAAAGGAGATAGACACAATAAGAACTATAAGTCCCCAGAAAGAACTGTGGGTCCGAGTATAGAATTTTTATTAGTAATTCAGTCTTTTCATGTGATCGTTCATGTGAGACAATCATTCGGAAGGGAATCAGATCCATTCTACCCAACCATGAGACCAATTCATGCAGCCAGGTTTATCAGCTATCAATTAAATACTGCTTTTGGCTAAAAACAGTTACAATAGAATCAATTATGGCATCCCCACAGCTAAGTACTGAGAACATTTTTTACAGCAGAGACTTACTCCCTTGTAAATAGAAATAAAGAAAAATGCTAGATAGTAAAAATTAATAATAGAAATAGATCAAAATAAGTTGGTGTTATTATTGATTCCTGGATAAATTAGGAATGTCTACCCGTTTGTTTTCTTCAAAAGCAAATTCATATATATAGCTCAATTTTGCCTACATGGTGTCTAGTTATTTTCTCGCGTTGTGTATCACGCAAAGATAAAGGAAGAAACAAAATAAATAAGGAAAAAGGTTACTTCAAATTACGATAATATACTAAAGTTGGTATTTACCTCTCCTACGTAGAGCTTTTTATCTGACCTTAAAATCACATAGACGCATGAAGAACCTACAACCGATGGAGGTGGCAGCTCCCTTGTACCGATTAAGAGACATTTTATCTCAGGAAGCTCCAATGCAATCCTTTTGCTTTTCCGTTCCAATATATAATCCTGGCATATCCCAGTGACAGCTCTTTCAACTTCCTGGCGTAAAACTTCCATTTGATTAGCTCCTGATGAGAACCTTTTAGAATGAAGACGTGTTGTATTCAAATTATTAAAATTGTTGCAAGTAGAAAACTTGTCTTCATTTGGGAAATTTTCCTCAGCATAAACTGACTGATAAAGATATTCAGCTCTTCTGATAATAGGCTCAGGAATTCCTTCCCTAATGGCAGTTTCAAAAGCAAGACTTTCCTTACAGACCCCATCTGTCAGCTTCCACGTAGGCATTATTTGTCCATCAATGGACGTTGTGCCCATTGCTTTACGCACAGTGCTTGTGATGTTTAGGGGCAAAGTAAATATTCCATGCAAGTGAGTGGACACAACACCCAGACAACCAATTCTTTCTAGAGTTTCAATGATGCTACCAGCAATACAAGTCCCTTTTGCAGTTTCTGTTCCTCGGCAAATTTCATCAACAAGTACAAGGCTCCTTTTGGTGGTTCCGCCAATGATGGATCGAAGTTCTGACATTTCCACCTGAAACAAATACAAAAAAGATGGATGAAATGTTCAAGGTAATTATGAAAACTGTAATTCCATAAAGCACAGAAAAGTATTTAATTTTATGGATAATGATGTTGACTTCCCCTATCTTGATAATTCATCCCAAAATTAGAACAAAACAATTTCTCTCTTATTTAGTGTCATTACATGCATCTGATATATATACATAGATTGATTGGATAATTTAGGAAAGTAGCACAGCCTAGGAAACAAATTTCTGAGATTGTGGTATTGATATGCTAGTTATAAAATCAAGATACAACAAATTTACAGAATTAAAGCCAATGGGAATAATATCTAAACTTCCAAAAATATCTAGACACTCCTCAAGCTGGTGAATAAGTGTTCCCCATTCTCAACTTGGGCATAATGTTCTCAAAGTTACTCTTGTTCAACCCCTTCGTAAGTATGTCTACAAACTGTGCTTGTAAGTATGTTTGCAACCATGGTTTAGGAGATTCACCAAAGTGATGATGAGCCTTGAATATAAATAGAGCCAAGGGAACCACATTTTATTTGTCAAACATTCTGATTTAGGGGGAGTAACAGTTTATTTGTCTACGTGGATGATATCATTGTTAATGGAATGACAAAAAGGAGCAACAAAGGATGAGACAAGGCCTTACCAAAGTGTTCGAATTCAAGATTTTAGGAAAGTTAAAATATTTTCTGAAAATGAAAGTAGCTCAATCCAAGAAAGGGATATTTATATTTCAGCAAAAATACATTATTAACCTGCTACGGAAACCGATGAAACAGCATACAAACCAACATGTACACCCGTTGATCCAAATACAAAGATGGGAAGTGCAGAGGGTGCAATTGTGGATAAAGAAATGTACCAGAGACTTGTGGAAAGACTTATTTATCTATTTCACATTAGACCAAATATTGCTTTTGCTATTAGTCTAGTCAATCAATTTATGGATCAACCAAATGAAATACATTTACAAGATGCTCTTAGAATTGCCTAGCATTTGAAAGGGACAACAAGAAGAGGAATTTTGTTCAAAAGAAACAAGAACATTAGTCTTGAGGCATATATTAATGTTGATTATGCAGGCTCAGTTATAAATAGAAGGTTCACTACGGGATATTGCACCTCCTTAGGTAGAAACCTAGTAACTTGGAAAGTAAAATACAAAGTGTAGTAACTAGATCTAGTACTGAAGCATAATATTGAGCAATGGCTCAAGGAATATGTGAATTGTTACTTTACAAAAAAAATTGTTTCTAACATTATTCATGGAGGAGCAATTGCTCTTGTTAGATGTTAAGATGTGTGTTTCTGTTATTTGGGCTTAGTCTATTCTGTATTAAGGGCATTGGCCCATATCTTACAATATAAATAAACTACCCTATGTGTATGCTAAACACACAAGGGATATTTTCTCCCAATCTTCTCTATTTCTCATATGGTATCTAGAGCACAGGAATAGTTCCAGTCAACTCCACGGTCTACGGCACCCATCACTGCCGCTGTCGTCGCCGCTGCCGCCGCCGTTGCCGAAGTTCCAGAATCGACCGGCGACCACACCATCGGAATCGTCTCGGCCGGGCGACCACCGTGGTACGAAGATCGCGGCGAACGGACCACCCACGCGCCCGCCGCAAGAGTCGCCGCTGCCGCCGCGCGTGCCGGCGCGTCGCCGAAGCTTTCCGCCGCCGATCAGCACCGCCGATCAGCACCGCCGTGATCGCCTCCTCGCCCTCTTTCTGGATCTGTGGTCGTTGCGTCAATCGGAGCACTTTGAATTTTTAGGGTTTCTCCCTCTCTATGGCGTCTTCCTCGTCTACAAACACCTCTATTGGTGGCTCATCTTCTGATCCCTCAATATATACCAATTATGTGAATGTACACTTGTCCATTGACAAGTTAGATGGCACAAATTATGCAACATGGGCGTCCGACATCAAACTTTGGTTGAAGAGTCGGGGGTACTTAGATCATCTTACTCAAAATGTGACTACTGCTCCCATAGATGACACTTCCCGCTGGATGAAAATTGAGGCTCAGTTATGCATTGTTATAAAGTCCACCATTCACTCCTCACTGAAACAAATGTTTCGATCCTATGAAACATGTTCAGAAGTATGGGCACAAGCGAAGTTGTTATACACAAATGACACTCAACGTCTTTATGGTGTTTGTCAGGACCTATTAACTGTTATTGGTCCGCGCAATCCTGGTCCCATGGCAGAATATTTGGGTAAAATTGATGCCCTTCTTCATGACTTTAATGATATATTACCTCCTGCTTCCACTCCTGCTGAAGAATTGGAACAACGATCAAAGTTCTTCATGTTGTTGGCATTATACGGACTCTCTGATGACGTTTCTCATGTCCGTGATTAGATTTTGGGTTCTCCTGTCATACCCAACTTTACTTCTACTTGTTCTGCTCTTTTGCGTATACTGAGCAAACCCGTCACTGAGACATCCCCTCATACTGATGATTCCTCTGTTATGGCTGCTCAACGTGATGATCGAAGTCGGTCTCGCAAGCCAAGTAAAGGACGTCCAAAATGTGACCATTGTGGCAAGTTAGGCCACAAGATTGATAGATGTTATGCTCTCCATGGATGTCCTCCTCGACCTGTAGCAATGGCAAATTCTGATCCACCTCCCCGATCACCGTCTGCAGACCATCCTACTTCATCTAATACTGTAGACAAACCTGCAATCTTTAACGAATTTCTCAGATGGTATGAGGATCATCAGCACTCTGGTTCCACTACATCTGCATCTGTTGCACGTACAGGTACACCTTTTGTTGGTCTAACTCACTCCCTCGGACCTTGGGTCCTTGACTCAGGCGCCACCGATCATATCACTGGTAACAAGTCCTTGTTTTCTTCCTTGTCATGTCCGGATAATTTACCCTCGGTAACAATGGCTGATGGGTCTAGAGTCTCATCTCATGGTATTGGTACTGTTAATATTTTTCCATCCATATCCATTGATCATGTACTTTATGTCCCTGGGTCTCCCTTCAACTTATTGTCCATTATCCGTTTAACTCGTACTCTTAATTGTATTATTTCATTTACTAAAAATTCTGTTTGGTTGCAGGACCGGAGTTCGAAACACATGATTGGCACAAGATGTGAGTCTCATGGCCTTTATCATCTCCGCCCTTCTCCACATGTTGGCGTAGTCATGGAGTCACCATCCCTTCTTCATGCTCAATTCGGTCATCCTAATCTTGCCAAACTACAACAACTTGTCCCGAGGTTGTCCACATTATCCAGTTTGTCGTGTGAGTCTTGTCAGTTAGGGAAGCATATTCGTAGTTCCTTTCCTCGTAGTGTCTCACAACGGGCGTCGTCCCCCTTTTCATTGGTTCATTCTGACATTTGGGGACCTAGTCGTGTTAAGTCCATTTTAGGTTTTCAGTATTTCAGTACTTGGTTGTTTTTAATGAAGAATCGTTCTGAGTTGTTTTCAATTTTCCAATCTTTTTTCAATGAAATAAAAACACAGTTTGGGGTTTCTATTCGAAATTTACGTAGTGATAATGGCCGTGAATACCTTTCTCAATCGTTTAAACAGTTTATGGCTTCTCATGGCATTCTTCACCAAACCTCATGTGCTTATACCCCTCAACAAAATGGGGTGGCTGAGCGCAAGAATAGACACCTTATTGAAACAACTCGTACACTTCTGATTCATGGTCAAGTACCCTCACGTTTTTGGGGTGATGCAGTTTTCACAGCATGTTATCTTATCAACCGCATGCCATCTTCCGTCCTAGATAACAAAATCCCTCATTCTATCTTATTTCCTCAAGACCCTCTGCATCCATTACCTCTTCGAGTTTTTGGGTCTACATGTTTTGTTCATGATTTTAGTCCTGGTCTTGATAAGTTATCTCCTAGGTCTCACAAATGTGTCTTCTTAGGATTTCCACGGTCACAAAAGGGCTATAAGTGTTTTTCCCCTTCCCTCAATCGTCATTTTATCTCTGCTGATGTCACTTTTGATGAGTCTTCTTTTTACTTTTCACATCTATCTTCTAGTTTTGTACCTCTCCCTGTTACTGTTGATATTCCTCTTATCTGTGATCCTCCTGGTGATGCTCCACCCATTTTGTCTTCTCCTTCTTTAGACTCTCATTCACCACAGGATCTTCCTTCACCTCCACCTCTTCAGGTTTATAGTTGCCGTAATTGTCTCCCTCATGACTCACTTCCGGTGCCGCCTCATGTGTCTCCTCCGGCTCCAGCAACTGAGTCTGACTTGCCTATTGCCCTCCGTAAAGGTATATGCTCTACCCGTAACCCTTCCCCCCATTATACTGTTCTTAATTACCACAAATTATCTCCATCTTTTTATACTTGTCTCTCATCCATTTCTTCTGTGTCAATTCCCAAATCTGTGGGTGATGCCTTAACTCATCCTGGTTGGCGTCAAGCTATGATGGATGAATTAAGTGCTTTACAGGAAAGTGGAACTTGGGAGCTTGTCCAATTACCATCTGGAAAGTCTGTTGTTGGTTGCAGGTGGGTGTATGCTATCAAGGTTGGTCCTGATGGCACAATTGATCGTCTGAAAGCTCGACTGGTTGTCAAAGGCTACACACAGATTTTTGGTTTGGATTATAGTGATACTTTTTCTCCAGTGGCAAAAATGACCTCTGTTCGCCTATTCATTGCCATGGCCGCTCTTCGACAATGGCCTCTTTACCAACTTGATGTCAAAAATGCTTTCCTCAATGGTGATTTGCATGAAGAAATTTATATGGAGCAACCGTCTGGCTTTGTTGCTCAGGGGGAGTCATCTGGATTGGTATGTCGTCTTCGCAAATCCTTATATGGCCTAAAACAGTCTCCTCGGGCCGGTTTGGTAAATTCAGTTGTGTTGTTCAACAATTTGGTATGTCTCGCAGTGAAGCGGATCATTCAATGTTCTATCGCCACTCGAGTGCTGGATGTATCTACTTAATAGTGTATGTCGATGATATTGTTCTCACAGGAAGCGACTATCTTGGCATCTCTCAGATGAAACAACACCTTTGTCATCATTTTCAAACCAAAGATCTTGGCAAACTCCGGTACTTTTTGGGTATTGAAGTAGCACAATCCAATGATGGTATTGTCAAATCTCAGAGGAAGTATGCGTTAGACATCTTGGAGGAAACAGGGTTAATGAACTGTAAATCTGTTGAGACACCTATGGACCCTAACATCAAACTCCTACCAAATCAGGGGGAGCCTTTCTCAGATCCTGAACGGTACAGAAGACTAGTTGGTAAATTAAACTATCTTACTGTTACGCGTCCTGACATTTCCTTCGCAGTTAGTGTGGTGAGTCAATTTCTAAACTCCCCATGTGAAGACCATTGGGATGCAGTTGTTCGCATACTGAAGTATATTAAAAGATCACCTGGAAAAGGTTTGCTATATGGCCCTAACAACGATACAAAAATCGTTTGTTATTCAGATGCTGATTGGGCTGGTTCCCCTTCTGATAGGTCTACTTTTGGATATTGTGTCTCTATTGGTAGCAACCTGATATCTTGGAAAAGTATGAAGCAAAGTGTTGTGGCAAGGTCCAGTGCAGAAGCAGAATATAGAGCTATGGCATCAGCTACTTGCGAGCTTGTGTGGCTTAAACAATTGCTTAGTGAATTGAAATTTGGAGATGTCACTCACATGATACTTATATGTGATAATCAAGCTGCTCTCCATATTAGCTCTAGCCCTATCTTCCATGAGAGAACCAAACACATTGAAGTTGATTGTCATTTCATTCGAGAAAAAATCATATCCGGAGATATCAAGACTGAGTTTGTTAACTCAAGCAACCAGTTGGCAGACATATTCACTAAGTCCTTACGAGGACCTAGAATTGATTATCTTTGTAACAAGCTTGGAACATATGATTTATATGCTCCAGCTTGAGGGGGAGTGTTAGATGTTAAGATGTGTGTTTCTGTTATTTGGGCTTAGTCTATTCTGTATTAAGGGCATTGGCCCATATCTTACAATATAAATAAACTACCCTATGTGTATGCTAAACACACAAGGGATATTTTCTCCCAATCTTCTCTATTTCTCACAGCTCTTAAATAGAATACATAGACATACTTATTGAAAATGCTAATCTATGATGGATGTAATCTATCTCTGCAATTCACAATCAATGATCTTGTACAATAGATATAAATATACCACCAGTCTAGTAATCCTCCTAATTATGAAATGTAATTAAAACTCCTAATTCTGTAACTAAAATTATACAAGGAAATATTAACTGCAACATAATTTAAGAGCTTCTGACATTTATGGTTGTAGATTATATTGGAAGAAACAAACACATTGAAGTGGACAAACACTTTTCAAAGGAAAGCATGACAGTGTCTACTCAAGGACACTTGTAGACATATTTACCAAGGGGCTAAAACCGCATTATCTTCGAGAGAATTATATCCAACCTGAAATTGTAGAAGAGTTATTTACTAGCTTGAAAGGGAGTGTCGAGATTGTTAGAATAATTGCACCTATGTATCACCATTAAGCCTACTTAAGGGTAGTGTACTAGTCTTTATGTGTAGTATCTAGGTCTGCACCTAGGTGTCTAGGACATACCCTTAATCTTCCTTGTACTTTTGTATCAGAACATTATTATAAATAGATGAAAGTGACAGGGATTGATTAAGCCCTCTAGAAATATATTTTATAGTTTCAATCTCAAGTTGGTATCAGAGCGGATCGATTCCGCTCTAGTTTCGGTCTAGTCTTCTTGGCGACACCTATAGTTGCTATCCACAATTGTCCAACGTTGTTTCCCGCTGTCCACCATTGTTCCACATTGTTTTACAACTATTTGTAGCTATCCACAGCAGTTTGTCACCATCCAGCACCATTAATCTCTGTTCTCTACCGTTTTGACCCTCCAACACCGGCCACCGTCACAGCTTCGTCCACTGACCATCCGATCTGGTTCGTCTCTCCGCGCAACGGCCAACCCCACCGATGCCGGAGTCCAGTTCTCCTTCACACGCCATCATGCAAAGCATCTCAGTGTGCCGCGAACAGGCGCGTGTTGCTCTCATGTCACCTTCGGCTTGCTAGACCGCCAAATCCATAGTTGTTGCTAGACTCTCCTCTCTTTGTTCTGCCCCTCAAAACCTTGTTTCGATAACGTCCAAAAGCAACCCTTTTGAAAGTCACCTAGGGTTTTTCGGTTTTTCCTAGCTGGTTCTTTAACCCTTGATAAGAAATGGCGTCTGAAAGTGCCATTTCATTTTCTAGAAGTCCCTCAATCACTTCTGAAAAGTTAAATGGCAAAAATTACCTATCTTGGTCTATTGACGTTGAGATGTGGTTTCTTGGCCAAAGTCATTATGATCACCTTGAGCAAGATGGCACCCATGTACATGATGACAAAGCTGATCAATGGAAACAAGCAGATTTCTAGTTATGTGCCCGGTTATGGCAATCAGTGGAACCCAGACTTCTTATGTCTCTTAGAGCTTTCAATACTTGTCACTCCTCTTGGAAGAAAGCTCAAAGCATTCATGCCAACGATATTCAACATCTCTATGACATGGCAAACAAGCTTGCATCTCTTAAAATGGCAGACCATGATATGGTATCCTTCATGACCGAAGCCCAATCTGTTGTCAAAGAACTAAGGATGTTTTTGGAAGTGGACTCATTGGAGGATATCAAGAAACTAGACAAATATTATATGGTATTGATCCTTCATGCTCTACATCCAGACTTTGATCATATCAAAGATCAACTTCTGACCAGTCATGACGTCCCTTCCATGGAAACATTGACCACTTGCCTTCTGCGTGTCCCGGTACCTCAAACTCAGGAAGCTCATGAACTAGTGGAACCATTTGTCATGGTTGCCACACGAGGAAAAGGAAGACGCGGCCCTAAAGCAGGAGGACAAGGAGGTCGGGGACATCCTCAATGCACATATTGTAAAAGGATGGTTATACTCAAGAGAATTGCTACTCCTTGCATGGTTTTCCTTCCAAAATAGACACTTGGTTGAAATTGTCTGTCCCCTTTTCCTTGGAGTGCATATTCTTGTCCATCACTGGGGGATGTCATCTTAACTGCATGTTATCTTACTAATAGGATGCCCTCCACCTCTCTCAATCATAAAGTCCCTTTCTCCATTTTGTTTCCTAATGATCCTTTATTTCACACATCTCCCAGAGTTTTTGGTTGTGTGTGTTTTGTTCATGACATGTCTCCAGGACTAGACAAACTCTTCGCTCACACTCTCAAATGTGTCTTCTTAGGCTATTCTCGACTTCAAAAAGGATATCGGTGTTACTCTCCTGAAACTAAGAAGTATTACATGTCTCTGTCAATCCAAGTCTTGATCAAATTTCTCCTGCACCCATCTCTCCAGATACTAATGTCATCCAACACAGGACCCCGATGGATAGTCCACCTCTCCGTGACAATGGTGAATACCCTACTTCAGATTCTTCTCCCTTGTCACCTCATACCACGTCTCCTGGTGAAGCTGATTCAAGTTGGCCCATTACTCTCAGAAAAGGTACTCAGTCTACTCGCAACCCACATCCCATTTATAATTTTCTTAGCTATCACAGATTGTTGCCTTCCTATTACTCTCTTTTATCCTCAATATATTAGTGGTTATACCCAAAAATGTGAATGAAGCTCTTGCTCACACTGGATGGCGACAAGCCATGGTTGCAGAAATGCAGGCTCTTGACCACAGTAATACTTGGGAGCTCGTACCACTTCCGCCAGGAAAAAAGGACATTGGTTGCCGATGGGTGTATGTAGTTAAAGTCAGCCCTGATGGTGAAACTGATCGACTCAAAGCTCGGTTAATTGCAAAAGGTTACACTTAGGTTTATGGTCTTGATTATTATGACACTTTCTCTTCTGTAGCCAAGATGACTACTATTAGCCTCTTCCTTGCCATGACAGCAATTCGTCACTAGCCACTTCATCAATTAGATATGAAGAATGTCTTCCTCCATGGTGATCTTGAGGAAGAAGTTTATATGGAGCAACCTCCTGGGTTTGTTGCTCAGGGGGGAATCTGGTATGGTCGGCAAATTTCGTCAATTTCTATATGGCCTCAAGCAATTACCACGTGCTTGGTTTGGAAAGTTTAGCTCTATTGTTCAAAACTTTGGGCTAAAACCCAGTGAAACAAACCATTCGGTTTTTTATTGTCATTATGTTTACTTAATAGTATATGTTGATGATATAGTCATTACAGGAAATGATGTCGTTGGAATATCTCAACTGAAAGAGTACTTGTGTAGACATTTCCAAACCAAGGATCTTGAAAGTCTTAAATACTTCTTAGGCATTGAAGCAGCTTAGTCAAAAGATGGAGTTGTAATCTCCAAAAGGAAGTATGCTCTTGATATATTACAAAAAACAGGCATGATTGATTGCAAACCGGTAGACAATCCCATGGACCCAAACCAGAAATTAAGGACAAAAGAAGGTGAATTATTCTCTGATCTTGAGAGGTATAGGTTGGCAAATTTTTTTATCTCACTATTACAAGGCCAAATCTATCTTTTGCAGTTGGAGTGGTTAGTGAGTTCATGCAGGCTCCATGTGTTGACCATTGGAATGCTATCATTCGCATTCTAAGGTATGTGAAAAAGACTCCTGGGCAAGGGTTGTTATATGAAGATAAAGGAAGCATTCAGGTATCTGAGTACTGTAATGTAGACTGGACAAGTTCGCCTATTGATAGACGGTCCACTACCGGATATTGTGTTTTCCTGGAAGGAAACATTATTTCATGGAAAAGTAAGAAACAGAATCTAGTAGCTTGATCAACAGCTGAAGTCGAATATAGGGCAATGGTGTCACTGACATGTGAACTTATATGGGAAAGCAATTCCTTCAAGAGCTTAACATCTGTGACAGATGAAGATGTATTACGATAATCAAGTTGCTCTCCACATTGAATCAAATCCAGTGTTTTACAAGAGGACTAAACATATTATTACGATAATATTTGCTTGTTGTGAGTGTGTGAGAGGGTGATTTCGTTACATCTCCTACTCGGATACGTAACAGACTCAATAAGACAAATATTATTTTCTACTAAACTTAAGACAAACCCTTAGGACTAGCAATGACTTTAATGTCTAATACCATTCTTAAGGATCTTTAGATTGTGACATCGGAGCTACTGACCATATGATGTGTTGAAAGTTCCACATCGACTAGATATAAGGTCAATTTATTGTATATAAGTGGGTGGAAACCTCACCTTACAAGCTAGTTTTGTGAGGTTGAGTTAGGCTTAAAGTTCACTTCTTAACATGGTCTTAGAGTCAGGTTAAAGCCTATCCTATCGAGATTTGTGTGGAAATATTGTTCCACCCACTATCAAGCCACTATCGAACCACCCATTAATGTCTAGTCACACGCTCGAGATGTATATACCTCGGCGTAGGGGAGTGTTGGAAGTCCCACATCGACTAGAGATAAATCCAATTTATAGTATATAAGTGGGTGCAAACCTCACCTTACAAGCCGGTTTTGTAGGGTTGAGTTAGGCTTAAAGTTTACTTCTTAACATATGACATCATATTCTTGTTTTCTAGCATACACTACTTTCTCTAGTAAACAACACATTAGTATTGTGTTTATGAAAATGGTAAAAAGGTATTGCAAAAAGTAAAGGCCAACATCCTTGGAAGTCATAGAATAATCCATTTTCAAGTGTTGGTAATTAAGTTCGTTTGGGAAGAAGCTTTATCTATGAATACTTCATAAGTGGGTATTCATCCTGGTTATGACCTCATTCTTGCTTTCCGTCCATATTTGAACACTCTGGCTTCGGGTTTGGGTGTAATCAGAATTGTATAATATTTTACTATGGATGAACATGAGACAAAAGCATGAGAAAATATCAAACCTGAAAGGAACTCTTTTTATCAGCTGGACTATCATATGACTTCATATGAAGTGTGATGGAGTCAAAATAAGGAATCACGGCTGATTCTGCAGGAACCATGAGTCCACATATCCCAAGTAGTGCAGCAGCACAAATTGAACGAAGTAAACTTGATTTCCCACCACCATTCGGTCCTGTCAAAAGAAATAATGATTCCATATCAACATCATTACGCACAACACCCTCTGCGATGTGGATCCAATATGGTGATAAACCAACTATCTTCATCCCATGGGTTTTGTCCGACGATTTTACATCCTGTAACAATTTAACATATAGCCATCAACTCTCAAACCCAAACAAGTTATGAATAAAAATAACTGCCATTAGGTGATAGAGAAACACATTTACACATCTATGCTCAGAGGACTGAGATATAGTTGTAATTGTCTAACAACGATAACCGTTTTAACTGCCTAATCAATGGAATCATTGTAACCGCCTAACAGCTGTAACTATCTGACCAAGATACAACTCAGTTACAAGAGTGTACAATATACAGAGAACAATCCATAAGTTTATTCTCTGCAAACATAAACATTATCCATCAATAAAAATAACAGCACTATCAAGTTATTACATACTACCTCAAACCCATTCGAATCTGCAAGTGTTGGAAAAACCCATCTCCTTCTTCTCCCTTCACTGAAAGGCATCAAGTAAATAATTTCACCATTTCAGTATTATAAAACATTGATTGGTTACATTACATTTTACAACCACCGATTTCAAAACAGAAGAATTCCACAAGATTCTGAAAAGTGAAGAATGATTATTTTGTGGTAGGCTTAATTTATTAAAGAAACCAAGATAATAACAATTAACCTGACCACTTATTCACCATTTTCCATAAACAACCCAAGAAAAGCAAGCATATATGTCTTCCCACATATGTCTTCCACATCAAGAGAGCCTATCACAATATGCAATTATCAAGATGAGCTATACTCTATGACACCATATCAGATTTCATCCTAAAATCTATTGGTATTAAGTGAAGTTACACAACAAATATATAAGCCACATACCAAGGATTGAGGCAGACCATGTGGGATTTCCCAACACCCACCTTATATAGAAGTCTTCCAAATCAGGAGAACCTACCAGTAGAGGTGATTACTAAGAGGAGTTATAGTCTCCGATACTGTTAGGTTTCTGAATATGAAACCCAACAATGACAAACACTCACACTCACAAACAAGAAAACCAACTGTAAAAGAATGGTATTCTGTATTCAATGTACCAAAGTTCAATGTACAATCAATATACGGGAGCCTAATCCCCCTCAACAGGACAAATGTTCCTGTCTATACAAACTAATGTCAAAAGCTACCCAAAACAAAGTACAGAACTCTATTTATACAATTCCTAATTTCTCGCCTCTCCTAACTGCTAAAACTGTTAGGACATTAACTCTTCCTTCTCCTCTCATAAACTCTCCACTCCCAAATATTACCCACTGCCTGACGATCAACCTTGTCCTCAAGGTTGAAATCTGGATATTGGTCTTTGATAGTTAGTGCATCTTCCCAAGTCGCTCCATCTCTACCTTCTTCATGCCATTCAATCAATATCTGTTGCACCATTTCTTCCCCTTGTTGTATCTGCCTTCTGTCCAGAATTCTGATGGGCCAAAATGTTGGCCCCTCTACCTGCAGGTATGTTGGCAGTTCCTTCTCCACACTCTTCGTGCTCACTGCCTTCTTTAGTTGAGACACATGGAATATAGGATGTATCCTGGATGTGTCAGGTAATTGGAGCTTGAAGGCTACCTCCCCTACTTGTTGTATGACTTGGGATGGCCTAAAATATCTAGCTGACAAGTTTGGATGCAGTCTTGAGGGCATAGAAGTCTATTGATGGGGTCTAATCTTTAAATATACCCAATCCTTGACCTTAATATCTATGAGAAATAGAGAAGATTGGGAGAGAATATCCCTTGTGTGTGTTGCATACACATAGGGTAATTTATTTATATTGTAAGATATGGGCCAATGCCCTTAATACATAATAGACTAAGCCCAAATAACAGAAACACACATCTTAACATCTAACACTCCCCCTCAAGCTGGAGCATATAAATCATATGTTCCAAGCTTGTTACAAAGATAATCAATTCTAGGTCCTCGTAAGGACTTAGTGAATATGTCTGCCAACTGGTTGCTTGAGTTAACAAACTCAGTCTTGATATCTCCGGATATGATTTTTTCTCGAATGAAATGACAATCAACTTCAATGTGTTTGGTTCTCTCATGGAAGACAGGGTTAGAGCTAATATGGAGAGCAGCTTGATTATCACATATAAGTATCATGTGAGTGACATCTCCAAATTTCAATTCACTAAGCAATTGTTTAAGCCACACAAGCTCGCAAGTAGCTGATGCCATAGCTCTATATTCTGCTTCTGCACTAGACCTTGCCACAACACTTTGCTTCTTACTTTTCCAAGATATCAGGTTGCTACCAATAGAGACACAATATCTAGAAGTAGACCTCCTATCAGAAGGGGAACCAGCCCAATCAGCATCTGAATAACAAACAATTTTTGTATCGTTGTTAGGGCCATATAGCAAACCTTTTCCAGGTGATCTTTTAATATACTTCAGTATGCGAACAACTGCCTCCCAATGGTCTTCACATGGGGAGTTTAGAAATTGACTCACCACACTAACTGCGAAAGAAATGTCAGGACGCGTAACAGTAAGATAGTTTAATTTACCAACTAGTCTTCTGTACCGTTCAGGATCTGAGAAAGGCTCCCCCTGATTTGGTAGGAGTTTGATGTTAGGGTCCATAGGTGTCTCAACAGATTTACAATTCATTAACCCTGTTTCCTCCAAGATGTCTAACGCATACTTCCTCTGAGATATGACAATACCATCATTGGATTGTGCTACTTCAATACCCAAAAAGTACCGGAGTTTGCCAAGATCTTTGGTTTGAAAATGATGACAAAGGTGTTGTTTCATCTGAGAGATGCCAAGATAGTCGCTTCCTGTGAGAACAATATCATCGACATACACTATTAAGTAGATACATCCAGCACTCGAGTGGCGATAGAACACCGAATGATCTGCTTCACTGCGAGACATACCAAATTGTTGAACAACACAACTGAATTTACCAAACCAGGCCCGAGGAGACTGTTTTAGTCCATATAAGGATTTGCGAAGACGACATACCAATCCAGATGACTCCCCCTGAGCAACAAAGCCAGGCGGTTGCTCCATATAAATTTCTTCATGCAAATCACCATTGAGGAAAGCATTTTTGACATCAAGTTGGTAAAGAGGCCATTGGCGAAGAGCGGCCATGGCAATGAAGAGGCGAACAGAGGTCATTTTTGCCACTCGAGAAAAAGTATCACCATAATCCAAACCAAAAATCTGTGTGTAGCCTTTGGCAACCAGTCGAGCTTTCAGACGATCAATCGTGCCATCAGGACCAACCTTGATAGCATACACCCACCTGCAACCAACAACAGACTTTCCAGATGGTAATTGGACCAGCTCCCAAGTTCCACTTTCCTGTAAAGCACTTAATTCATCCATCATAGCTTGACGCCAACCAGGATGAGTTAAGGCATCACTCACAGATTTGGGAATTGACACAGAAGAAATGGATGAGAGACAAGTATAAAAAGATGGAGATAATCTGTTGTAATTAAGAACAGTATAATGGGGGGAAGGGTTACGGGTAGAGCGTATACCTTTACGGAGGGCAATAGGCAAGTCAGACTCAGTTGCTGGAGCCGGAGGAGACACATGAGGTGGCACCGGAAGTGAGTCATGAGGGAGACGATTACGGCGACTATAAACCTGAAGGGGTGGAGGTGAAGGATGATCCTGTGGTGAAGGAGAGTCTAAAGAAGGAGAAGACAAAATGGGTGGAGCATCACCAGGAGGATCACATATAAGAGGAATATCAACAGTAACAGGGAGAGGTACAGAACTAGAAGATAGATGTGAAAAGTAAAAAGAAGACTCATCAAAAGTGACATCAGCAGAGATAAAATGACGATTGAGGGAAGGGGAAAAACACTTATAGCCCTTTTGTGACCGTGGAAATCCTAAGAAGACACATTTGTGAGACCGAGGAGATAACTTATCAAGACCAGGACTAAAATCATGAACAAAACATGTAGACCCAAAAACTCGAAGAGGTAATGGATGCAGAGGGTCTTGAGGAAATAAGATAGAATGAGGGATTTTGTTATCTAGGACGGAAGATGGCATGCGGTTGATAAGATAACATGCTGTGAGAACTGCATCACCCCAAAAACGGGAGGGTACTTGACCATGAATAAGAAGTGTACGAGTTGTTTCAATAAGGTGTCTATTCTTGCGCTCAGCCACCCCATTTTGTTGAGGGGTATAAGCACATGAGGTTTGGTGAAGAATGCCATGAGAAGCCATAAACTGTTTAAACGGTTGAGAAAGGTATTCACGGCCATTATCACTACGTAAATTTCGAATAGAAACCCCAAACTGTGTTTTTATTTCATTGAAAAAAGATTGAAAAATAGAAAACAACTCAGAACGATTCTTCATTAAAAATAACCAAGTACATCTGGAATAGTCATCAATAAAGGTAACAAAATACTGAAAACCTAAAATGGACTTAACACGACTAGGTCCCCAAATGTCAGAATGAACCAATGAAAAAGGAGACGACGCCCGTTGTGAGACACTACGAGGAAAGGAACTACGAGTATGCTTCCCTAACTGACAAGACTCACACGACAAACTTGATAATGTGGACAACCTTGGGACAAGTTGTTGTAGTTTGGCAAGACTGGGATGACCGAACTGAGCATGAAGAAGGGATGGTGACTCCATGACAACGCCAACATGTGGAGAAGGGCGGAGATGATAAAGGCCATGAGACTCACATCCTGTGCCAATCATGTGTTTCGAACTCCGGTCCTGCAACCAAACAGAATCTTTAGTAAACGAAATAACACAATTAAGAGTACGAGTTAAACGACTAATGGACAATAAGTTGAAGGGAGACCCAGGCACATAAAGTACATGATCGATGGATATGGATGGAAAAATATTAACAGTACCAATACCATGAGATGAGACTCTAGACCCATCAGCCATTGTTACTGAGGGTAAATTATTCGGACATGACAAGGAAGAAAACAAGGACTTGTTACCAGTGATATGATCTGTGGCGCCTGAGTCAAGGACCCAAGGTCCAAGGGAGTGAGTTAGACCAACAAAAGGTGTACCTGTACGTGCAACAGATGCAGATGTAGTGGAACCAGAGTGCTGATGATCCTCATACCATTTGAGAAATTCGTTAAAGATTGCAGGTTTGTCTACGATATTAGATGAAGTAGGATGGTCTGCAGACGGTGATCGGGGAGGTGGATCAGAATTTGCCATTGCTACAGGTCGAGGAGGACGTCCATGGAGAGCATAACATCTATCAATTTTGTGGCCTAACTTGCCACAATGGTCACATTTTGGACGTCCTTTACTTGGCTTGCGAGACCGACTTCGATCATCACGTTGAGCAGCCATAACAGAGGAATCATCAGTATGAGGGGATGTCTCAGTGACGGGTTTGCTCGGTATACGCAAAAGAGCAGAACAAGTAGAAGTAAAGTTGGGTATGACAGGAGAACCCAAAATCTGATCACGGACATGAGAAACATCATCAGAGAGTCCGTATAATGCCAACAACATGAAGAACTTTGATCGCTGTTCCAATTCTTCAGCAGGAGTGGAAGCAGGAGGTAATATATCATTAAAGTCATGAAGAAGGGCATGAATTTTACCCAAATATTCTGCCATAGGACCAGGATTGCGCGGACCAATAACAGTTAATAGGTCCTGACAAACACCATAAAGACGCTGAGTGTCATTGGTGTATAACAACTTCGCTTGTGCCCATACTTCTGAACATGTTTCATAGGATCGAAACATTTGTTTCAGTGAGGAGTGAATGGTGGACTTTATAACAATGCACAACTGAGCATCAATTTTCATCCAGCGGGAAGTGTCATCTATGGGAGCAGTAGTCACATTTTGAGTAAGATGATCTAAGTACCCTTGACTCTTCAACCAAAGTTTGATGTCGGACGCCCATGTTGCATAATTTGTGCCATCTAACTTGTCAATGGACAAGTGTACATTCACATAATTGGTATATATTGAAGGATCAGAAGATGAGCCACCAATAGAGGTGTTTGTAGACGAGGAAGACGCCATAGGGAAGGAGAAACCCTAAAAATTCAAAGTGCTCCGATTGACGCAACGACCACAGATCCAGAAAGAGGGCGAGGAGGCGATCACGGCGGTGCTGATCGGCGGCGGAAAGCTCCGGCGACGCGCCGGCACGCGCGGCGGCAGCGGCGGCAGCGGCGACTCTTGCGGCGGCGCGTGGAGGCGCGTGGGAGGTCCGTTCGCCGCGATCTTCGTACGACGGTGGTCGCCCGGCCGAGACGATTCCGATGGTGTGGTCGCCGGTCGATTCTGGAACTCCGGCGGCGGCGGCGGCGGCGACGGCGACGGCGACGGCGACGACGGCGACGGCGACGGCGGCAGCAGCAGCGACGGCGGCAGTGAGGGGTGCCGGAGACCGTGGAGTTGACTGGAACTATTCCTGTGCTCTAGATACCATATGAGAAATAGAGAAGATTGGGAGAGAATATCCCTTGTGTGTGTTGCATACACATAGGGTAATTTATTTATATTGTAAGATATGGGCCAATGCCCTTAATACATAATAGACTAAGCCCAAATAACAGAAACACACATCTTAACATCTAACAATATCCATTGGTTTCCTCTTTCTAGTCGCATAGTTTGCCATCAAGTCCTGAGCTCGGGTTAAATAGAATCTAAGCTGCCTAAGGGCTTCATCCCGAGTCCGCAACTCCTGTCCTACTGCTTCTACAGGAGTTTCTCCTGGTATGAACCTGTTTAGGGAGGGAGGAGCTCTGCCATAAACAGTCTCAAAGGGGTGCATTTCGCTGCACCTTGATAGCTAGTATTATACCAATACTCAGCCCAAGGAAGTATTGTACTCCAGCTTTTTGGTTGCTCTGAGCAAAAACACCTCAAATAGCCTTCCAAAATCTTGTTTAAAACTTCAGTTTGCCCATCTGATTCAAGTTCATAGGCAGTACTCATCTTCAGTTGTGTCCCTCGCATCTTGAAAAGCTCCTTCCAGAAAACACTCAAAAACAATGGGTCCCTATCAAAAACAATGGGTCCCTATCACTAACAATGGAGACTGGCACCCCATGTAGTCGGACTATCTACCTAACAAACACTTCTACTATGGTGCGTGCTGAATAAGGATGTTTCAAAGGTAAAAAATGACCATATTTGCTCAGGCGATCCACTACCACCAGCACAGCATCATACCCCTGGGACTTAGGCAGTTTGACTATAAAATCCATACTCACTTTTTCCCAAACAACGTGAGGTATGGGTAAAGGTTGTAACAGTCCTTGAGGAGAAGATGCTAAATATTTATGTTGTTGACATACTAAACAACCAGCAACAAAATCAGTGACTGACTTTTTCATCCCCATCCAATACAGTGATTGGGCTACCTTTCGGTAATTCTTGTAAATACCTGAATGCCCCCATGTATTTGTCATTTGAAACTCGACTATGAGCTTGGGAATCCAGGCTGAACTAGCTGAAAGCACCAGCCTCCCTTTATAATGCAACCTGTCATGCTCTACAGTGAAGGCTGGATGTAAATTAGGATCTTTCTTGATATCTTCTATCACCTTTACCAATGCCTAATCCTCCTCAACTTCCATCAAAACCTCCTGAAAGTCCTGCCAATAAGGCCTTGCCACCACCCTCAATTCCTTCTCATCCTCCCCATTTTCCTCCTTTTTTCGTGACAACGCATCCGCCACTTTGTTAGTTGCTCCTGATTTATGCAGAATTTCAAAGTCATACCCCAATAGTTTAGCCATCCAATTTTGTTGATTCTGTGTAGTGATCCGTTGTTTCAACAAATATTTGAGGCTTCTTTGATCAGTGTGCACAATAAACCTCTGCCTAGGAGATATGGTCTCCAATGTTGGATAGCCATAACTAAAGCCATAAGCTCCTTTTCATATATCGATTTGTTCAAAGATCCCTCTGATAAAGTCTTGCTAAAGAAAGCAATGGGTCTTTTTCCTTGGGTAAGAATTGCCCCTACCCCTCCACCTGATGCATCGCATTCTATGTGAAAGGGCTGACTAAAATCAGGCAGGATCAACACTGGTGCAATGGTGACAGCTTCCTTCAACCTGGCCATTGCAGCACTAGCTGGTTCTGTCCACGCGAATTGCCCCTTCTTCAAAAACTCAGTCATGGGTTTTTCAATTTTACCATAGTCCCTTACAAAACGCCTGTAGTACCCTGTAAGGCCCAAGAACCCTCTCAAAGCCTTTAGAGTTCTGGGTTCTTCCCACTCCAACACTACTTTTACCTTTTCTTGATCCATTTCTAGTCCCCTCTCTGAAATTAGATGCCCCAGATATCTCCAACACACTCACATTTTTTTCTATTCGCCACCCAGTTATTCTGCTCAGTTTACTCAACACCTGCCCCACATGCTTCAAATGTTCTCCCCATGATTGGTTGTAAACCAAGATGTCATCAAAGAATACTAACACGAACCTCCTCAAATAAGGTTGCAGCAAGTTGTTCATGGCACTTTGAAAGGTTGTTGGTGTGTTGGTGAGACCAAAAGGCATCACCATGAACTCATAATGGCCTTGGTGAGTTCTAAAGGTTGTTTTATGTATATCCCCTTCTCCCATCCGAATCTGGTGGTATCCTACCTTCAAATCCACCATGAACTCATCCAGTAATTCTTCTATAACGGGGATTGGAAACTTGTCGGGTATAGTAGCCCGATTTAACGCCCTATAATCCACACAGAAACGCCAGTTGCCATCTTTTTTCTTGACTAATATAACTGGGCTTGAATACGGGCTGGTGCTAAGTCTGATAATCCCTGTCTTCAACATTTCCGCCACTTGCTTCTCAATTTCACCTTTCATCACGTGTGGGTACCTATATGGGCGCACATTCACAGGGTCAACCCCTTCCTTGAGGGGTATTTGATGCACCATCCCTCTGTTTGGAGATAATCCCCTGGGTTCATGGAAGACCTCTGAATGTATCTCCAGAACCTGCTTCAATTCCTCTTGGTGTCTCCCTGTCAGCCCCTGGCAGTCGGTATCTTCCTCTCTTCTTCCTATCTGCCCTAAATTCCACACCAACATCCATGCCTCCACTTCCTTCATCTTCAGTAAAGCTTCGGGCTCCACCAATCTTCTAGCCAACATGGGATCCCCTTTTATGACCACCTTCTTTCCCCCTTGACTAAACACCATCGTCAACTCTCCCCAATTCAGGGTCACTTCTCCCAGCTTGGCCAACCACTCCACCCCTAGGATTATATCCATTCCCCCTAATTCAAAAACATGAAACCTATCCTCTATCTCGGTTTACCCTATGTTGATCATGACCTCCTTACAACAACCCCTGGTCTTTTTCCTCTGCCCATCTCCTAGACTCACCTGGTAAGGTGGTGTGTCCTCAATGGGTAATCCCAGCTCCTCTTCCAGTCCTCTGCCAATGAAACTATGGCTTGCACGCACACTCACAAACAAGAAAACCAACTGTAAGAGAATGGTATTTTGTATTCAATGTAACAGAGTTCAATGTACAATCAATATATGGGAGCCTAATCCCCCTCCACAGGACAAACATTCCTGTCTATACAAACTAATGTCAAAAGCTACCCAAAACAAAGTACAAAACTTTGTTTATACAATTCCTAACTTCCTGCCTCTCCTAACTGCTAAAATAGATACGACAGTAACTCTTCCTTCTCCTCTCATAAACTCTCCACTCCCTAACAGATACCATGTCAGATTTCATCTTGAAACCAATTGATATTACATGAAACTGTCAGATAACACTAATTAAGGCAAGTGATGTAGAAGTTCCTAACAATGTACACCATGAGACTGATAGCACAACTTCCATGCTGTCTTCCCATTCCTAAATATTTGTTTAACTACTGCTCCTATTTAAAAAAACTGCTCTTATTATATGACAATAAAATACTAGTTTTTGTTAAGATGTTATTCAGATTAGATATTCATTCTTTGGTTTTCTATTCTTTAATTCTGATAGAGTGTTAAGAGTGTATGAGAGGAGGAAGAGAAAGTAATAGGATGTTTAGGCGGTTAGGAGGTTAGGAAGTGTGTTTAACTGTTAGTGACCCTGCTAACAGTTAAGGGAACCTTATCAAAAAGGTTGTGGACTTTTATAAAGGGGTTAGCTTCTGATATTTTCTTGTAAAAACAGGAGGTTGTTCCTGTAGAGGAAGAGTGCTCCCATGAGAGTTGAGTGCTGTTCTTATAATGTTCTTTGAATACAAGAGGAATATACAGTTTTGTTCTTTGTTGTCTTTGCAAGTTCGTGTTGAGTGAGTGTTAGATAGATTCTTGTACTAAAAGAATCTATCAGATTCTCTCCTACATTCCTTGCATAAACTGTTGTAAACACTAAACTTTACGAACTTATTTTGCTGTCCACCTGCATAAATATTGAACAAAATCATATAATGCAATATACAATTTTCATAATATTGTTTCAGGTTTTCCCATGACTTGAATTAAATCACAAAACTATTGTTTGTGAGCCCTGGGAGACAAATGCCCATTAAATATTTTCTAATGAAACTAAATTTAATCAACAAACTTAAGACAGATACTTGTAGCTTAAACAGATCTAATAAAACCCACTTAAAAAAATTAATGCACCAAAAAGAAAAATACCATTGCATTTTATCCAAAAAAGTACAGCAGAAGCAACTGCAAATGTTTACAAACCTTGCATGAGCGAATAAAGCTTTGGTAATAACAAGTAGTGTGGATGAAAAGACAAGAATGTTTATACTGTAATGCAATTCAGTAGCGAGTTCCCTTAAAATTTCCAAAACTCGTTCTGTTGCCTTGGCATTTGCTTCATGGTACCTTCAACAGATAAACTTATCAACATATATGATTTAGCAAAAAGAACTACAGTAGTTTGACAAAATAAAGTAATAATAATAATAAGATACAATTACTCATAAAAAAGGTACCTTGTTAATGCAGCCTCAACCTTCGGTGTGGTAAACCATTCCTCCCCAACCCTTTTACCTTTAGAATCTAAAGCATGCCTAAGCTGTTTAATTTGTTCCTCCCCAGGGCTACCAGACCACAAATTTGGTGTAAAGCGTTTGCCTCTGAACCAAACTGCCTCATGCTCACGAGCATAACAAATTTCCCCCCTAGGACCTCCAAGTGGGGCTATAGTAGCCTTTACTCTAGAAACAACAGGAACAAAATCTTCAGTGACCTGTAACAATGTTGGGACAACATTAGTGTTGCATAAACAAGACTCCAAATATGCAAACATGTACAGACAAGATGAGTTACATAGACCTACTGCTAGGTGCAAGACCTCAGCTGCTTTTTGCACTGCAGTAAACACGTCATCTATGTGGATTCTTTTTATTCGACCTTTCCATTTAGACTCCATATCTTCAAAAAATTCATGAGGAATAAGAGAGAAATAGTTGACTTTCTGATCATTCCCACCATCCAGAGAGATTATTTCACCAATCTTACTAGATGCAACTTCACATCCAGCAACCTGGAAACAAAATAACATTAGGGTAGTCTAAAATATTAGGGTAGAATTATTTATGGGTAAGAGTAAATCATATATATATATATATATATATATATATATATATATATAAGATTGGAAAACTAATTTTGGAATATAATAACACTAGAAATAATAGATCCCTATTATTCAAGGATATTTACAATACACACTTTATCTATAGCCTGTTGACACAATACGGAGTAAGAAAATCTAATTGTTGACACTACCCTCAAGCTTGAGGAGGAGTGTTCAAATGTAATGTTCTTTATTATTATTAATACTTATGTAGGGGAACTCATCTATTAGGTTTTAGGGTTTCCTGACCTTTTGTATTCTACACTTCTGTACTCTATTATAAATATAGTAGTAAGTTGTATCAGCGGTTTAAGTGAAATAAAACAGTTTTGAACTAATTATAAGCTCTTCAAGTCTAACATATATGGAAATAGGATATGATTTTATTACATCAAATAAAGAAATATCTTGACAAATTTTTCTCATTATTAGTCAATGACATGCATACAACTTACACCATTACAAACAATTCCTTCTATAGAGATAAAAAAATATTTATGGGTCATCCTTTAGTTAATATGTTTTGAGAAGTTGGTTAACCCAATTTCCTACCGGAGAAACAATCCCTCCTTTTATTTCAATAAAGTTATTTTTTAGTTACTTTGTTATTATTTCTCATTTGTATTTTGGGCTTAGCCCATATTTCTTCTATTATAAATAGAGAACCTTATGTGTGTATTTTACACAAGGGAGATTAATTCAAATATAGTTTTTCACTATATTCAACATGGTATCAGAGCAAGTTCTCTGATCCTCTTCTGGTGGTCTCTGCTATCTGCCGGCGGTCGGCCGCCATGGCCGCCGGCAGCCCCTAAAATCTCAGTGGGCAGTCCATTTTTTCTTCTTAAATCTCTGTCACAGTCAGCACCAGTCCAAACCCAGTGTGCCACTGCTGTCGCCGCCACTTTCCGCTGCCGTCACTGCTAACTCCGGCCATCGTCGCCGCCGCCACCGTCGCCGTCGCTGCCGTTGCCATCGCCACCGCCGACCACCGTCACAGTTTCGACGGGTGACCTGCGGATCTGGACCGTCTCTTCGAGCGACGACCAACCACGCCGGTTTCGAGAGCCACCTCTCAGTCACGCGCCGCCACGCAACGCTTCTTTCCGGCCAGTCCGCCGCCGCCTTGTCGCCGGCCACCGTCACAGTTCCGTCCGGCGACCACTGGATCTGGTTCGCCTCTTCACGCGACGACCAACCCCACCGGTGCCGGCGTCTGACTCTTTCCCACGCGCCGCCACGCGCCGCTTCTTCTCCGTCAGATCTCGGGTGCGTGTTTGTCACGCGCCGCCTTCCTAGCATCGGCATCAAACCGCGACGCTGCCGGTTGTCTCGCCGGACCTCCCTCTCTCTGTTCAGACCTTCCAGAGCAGCCATTGCTGCCATCTTCGTCTGTTTTCAAAGCATCTTCATCTCGCCGCACGTTCCGCATCGTCGGACCTTCCTTTCTGCGTTGTGTGCTTCGTCTCAGCTGCTGATGCCACTTCTGCGTTGTGTGCTTCGTCTCAGCTGCTGATGCGCTGTCCCGCGCCGTTTGCCGCTGTCCCGCGCCGTTTGCTTCCAACCACTGTAGGCCCCCATCACCTCGTCAGTTAGTAATGGCAGTCCTTGTAGTTTTGTCGCTTCCAGCCACTACAGGCCCCATCAGTTAGTGATGGCAATTTAGTCCCTACAGTTTTATAGTAGTCAACCGCCGCTGCAGTCGCTACCGCCTCAGACAGACGCAACTGCGTCAGTTCTTCTTGGGCTAGAGTTTAGCCCGATCTTCTTGTGATACACGGCTAAGTATCACCACTTGGGAGTTGTCCAGCAAAGAATTTTGGACCTCCAACGTATCTTTGGATCTTTGATGTCTTTGTTTCAGCATTGTAGCTTAATATTTTGTTTTGTTTTAGTGGTCCAGCAACTGTGATATTCCACATTTTCGTCCTTCACACTAAGGGGAGTACGTTTCCAAGACACTGCAAGTCACATATATGGGTGTAGTCCCTGCAGTTTTGTAGATTTCAGCTACTACTGTTGATCCCGTCACCCATCCATCATTGATGAGGATTTAGTGTAGTTCCTGCAGTTTTGTAGCTCTTAGCTTTCAACTACTACTGTTGATCCCGTCACTCATCCATCATTGATTGGGAATCAGTCCTTGCAGCTTGTCATTGTCCACCACTGCTCTCCTTCATCCACTTTTGAAGTTGAAGTTTCACAAGCTGTTGTTAGTCCATCTATGTTTGCCTCACACTCTTGAAGACAAATCATCTAGTTCAACACTGAGTTCATCTATTCCAAGCTTAGTTCATACAATTTGTATGCTCCAGCTTGAGGGGGAGTGTTAGATATATTATATCTTTTATTTTTTAGTTAGTTTGTTATTATTTCTCATTTGTATTTTGGGCTTAGCCCATATTTCTTCTATTATAAATAGAGAACCTTATGTGTGTATTTTACACAAGGGAGATTAATTCAAATATAGTTTTTCACTATATTCAACATGAAGAAATAAACTTTTCACACTCACCAAGGTTTCAAAGTCAATTTCTAACCCAGTTGTCGCCCATGTGGGTGCGATTAAACTTTCCAATATTTCATTGAGCTCAAGGGTTCTATACATCTGCAAAATTTCATCGACCACATTCTTTATTCTACAAAATTCCATATGATTGACCTCTCTCCATTCAAGTAGCTTTACAAGCTGCACAAAAATGCACATGCAGAATGGTTAAAATAAAAAAAGTCTAAGGATCTAAATATGAAAGGTATTGAAAATATAGTACAGTAAATATTGTTACACTTTAAATATTGTTACACTTTAAATATTGACTATGTGTAAGAGATGTAAATAAGGATTAGGCCAATAGTCGCAGACCTATCTAAGAATAAAACTTGCGACTAATCTCCTCTTTATTGGCAGCAAATTAAAAACTAAAAGAACAAAAGATATCCTAAAATATTGAAAATAATATTCTCTTAACTGTACAATTAAGAATTAATCAGACTATTCTCTTTAATGATATAAATCCGAATGAAACTTCTTAATAAAGGCTCAATAACCAACACATAATATTGGAGCCCAAAATGGAAAAAAGGAAATTTGCATCACATATTTAGATAAGAAAAAATGCCAATTCAAGTCTCTTGCTCAAATAAAAGCAAACAAGTATGAACCATGACATAAAACAGTCATGACATACAACACTTTTGCAAGAACTTGTTTCTATCTAAAGTTCCATCAACAATATAAAGTTCGGACACTCTTCTTCAATAGTGTCTCCCTATCCGACACATATATGACACCAACCCACGTATGACATTGGTGCAGCACATATCAGCCACTGTTGAAGTGCCAAATTTAAAAAACGATTTCTAATGTCTGACACAGCTCTGACATGACTCCAACAAAGTGATAATGAGGACAGGCTGTGATTTTTTTATGCTAGAAATCCATAAAACTTATTCTGTAAGTATTAGGTTACTTTATGCGAGTAACCTAAATCTATACTCTACTCTCGCTTCAACAATCGAATAACAGAAAAAAAAAGAAAGTATGTATGTATTATGGATTCAGTAAAGTATCGAAAATACAAGTATACTCTCCCCCAAGGAAGCCTACCTTCCTCCACTGTCAAATATATCTAGTCTTTACCCAAAAGAAAATAACCTCCTTAATTAGAGTTACAAGAAGACTATTTAGTTTCTCATTCTCGCGCCCTAACCTTTATGCTAACCTAACCTGCTCTTCTACTAAATACCGTTCGGTACTAGTGTATATATACCGTTCGGTCTTTGATCCCATCCTCCTTTCATTTACCGTTCGGTATTAGTTTATACCACTCGGCCTCTACTTCCCTCTTCCCTTCTGGATACCGTTCGGTCTATACTTCCCTTCTCCCTTCTGATACCGTTCGGCATCTACTTTCCTCCTCCCTTCTGGCTACCGTTCGGCCTCTACTTCCCTCCTTTCTTCTTGCTACTGTTCGGTCTTACTCTTTTATTCCTAACATTACTCTACCCCTCAAAATCAACCTTGTCCTCAAGGTTGAAGTTAGGGAGTTGTTATTTGACGTAATGCTCCTCTTCCCCGGTGGCGCCCTCCAATTCAGGTCTGGAGACTTGGGTGGTGGCAAATCCTCCTCCACTGTCTTCCATTCTTCCTGGATTCTATTAACTTCCAGCATCTCATAAATGGACTTAGCAAGGGAAGATTCAAATAATGCCTTGCTAAAGAAAGCTATGGACCTCTTGCTTTGAGACAAAACCGCCCCTACTCCAGTGCCTGAAGCTGCACACTCCACGTAGAAGGTTTGGCCAAAATCAGGTAGAGCCAGTACAGGGGCTGTGATTTTTTCTCTATCCAACTCCATACCCCCTTCAGATATTTTGTGCCCCAAATATCTCCTCTACTTCTTGCCAAATTCACTTGTCTTCTTGTTGACAAAGAGCTTCTGCTTAACTAGCACTTCCAGGACTTGTGTGAGATTATGTGTGTGCTCCTCCCAGTTTTGCTATATACCACATCCCCAAAAATTTGCTTCAATCCTATCCCTTCATTGGGAGTTAAGCCACTCTTGTCTGTCTCCCCCTCCATCAGTTCAACTTGGCTCAAGCTCCAAACTCGCGTCAAGGTTTCAATCTCTCTTTCCTTTAGGAGTACCTCTGGAGTAACAACCCTTCTTGTCAAAGTGGGATCCCCCTTCTCTCCACCTTGTTCCCTCCCTGCTTCAATCTTCATGGTAAGCTGCCTCCAATCTACTTTAATTTCTCCCAGGGGTGCCAACCAGGTAACTCCTAAAATCACATCCACACCTCCGAACTCAAAGAGATAAAGTTTATCTCTGACTTCTAATTCCCCCAACCTCACGAGAACTCCTATACAACACCCCCTAGTCACCTTTTTCGGCCCATCACCTAAACATACATTATAAGGGGGCGTATCCTCACTTTTCAGCCCCAATTTCTCCACCAATCTGGTGGCAATGAGGTTATGACTTGCCCCACCGTCAATAAACACCAATACCTTTCACCCTTGCACCCAACCTCGCAGTTTCATTGTTTTAAACTGCGTTACACCACCTGCAGATAATACAGATAACTCCATGGTCTTTTGTTCGATTTTGGGACTCTCCTCTATCTCATCTTCTTTGTCTTCCTGCCCTCCGCCGGCGTTGACAGATCCCTCCGATAATCCCCGATACATCTCCTTCCCCACGACTGTCCCCGAGCTTGAGTTACATTTTCCCCATGTCGTACCTCCTTTCCCCATCATTCCGCCAAACCTCCGCGTCAGATCGTCGGTGAACATCTTCCAAGTCGGATGCCTGGTTTTCCTCCACCAGAAGCGAAACCAATAACTCGCCAAACCTCCCTACATGCATCTATAGACGAGCTTCATCTTCTCTTTCTCCATCACGCTCTGGAGGTCGAAGATTTTCTCCGCCTTTGCAATCCAGCTCATGGGATTCGTACCTTCAAATGTAGGTAGTTCAATGCGCTTCCTCCAACTGCGTCGAACTTGTCCTTTGTCTTCTACCGATTCCTCCTCTGAGTTTTCCAGCGGTCGTCGTTTGCGTCCAACATTGACAGAATCACAACTTCCTTCGAAGCTCCAATGTTGGTTCCTGGTTCATCGTTCACGAGCTCGTTGGAACTCGAGAGTCATCTCTTGTACCGCCGCCTTCACTTCCTCCATTGACAACTCCATCGCCGCCATTCTTCCTTCAAGTGAGTTTAATTTCCACTCCTTTCTTCTTCGCTATCGATCCTCCTCGCTCGTTCTTCTTCCCTTCGAAACAGATCCAGCAGGTCGGACCAATCTGTTAGGTTACTTTATGCGAGTAACCTAAATCTATACTCTACTCTCGCTTCAACAATCGAATAACAGAAAAAAAAAATAAAGTATGTATGTATTATGGATTCAGTAAAACAGCGAAAATACATGTATACTCTCCCCCAAGGAAGCCTACCTTCCTCCACTGGCAAATATGCCCAGTCTTTACCCAAAAGAAAATAACCTCCTTGATTAGAGTTACAGGGAGACTATTTAGTGTCTCATTCTCGCGCCCTAACCTTTAGGCTAACCCAACCTGCTTCTACTAAATACCGTTCGGTACCAGTGTATATATAACGTTCGGTCTTTGATCCCATCCTCCTTTCATTTACCGTTCGGTATTAGTTTATACCACTCAATCTCTACTTCCCTCTTCCCTTCTGGATATCGTTCGGTCTATACTTCCCTTCTCCCTTTTGGTACCATTTGGCATCTACTTCCCTCCTCCCTTCTGGCTACTGTTCGGCTCTACTTCCCTCCTTCCTTCTTGCTACTGTTCGGTCTTACTCTTTTATTCCTAATAGTAAGTTTCTATTATAATTATAGAAATAAGTAGATGCTATATAATCAAGAGTTACGAACAATTTATTTATTCTTGTATGATATCTCATATATTATGATTTTCTCTAAGGTTGTTAATTCTCCTTAGATGAACCCCGCTAGTGTGTTTTTCAATAATCATGATCAAGACCAAAATGAAATAGATTCTTTTTTACTTTTCAAAGTTTAGATTCATTTTTTTATTAGCCAACAGAATATTTAATTATTATATTTGACTAACTTTTAAATAGATTATTTCGAATATAAAATTTTGATTGTCAATTTAAAAAATTAATAATTATGCTCAATATAAATATATTCATGTTGCTATATATGAAATTTTGGAGGTTATAATGTGTTGTATTCATTACCTATGCTCATGTCCATGCTTTTTAGAATTTGGATGACTTCTCTTTCACATCACTTATCGCATCCCCTTCATCATCCAAACCTCACTAGTGGTCCAACAAGTTCATAATCATAATCCAACTTGTGTAATTTCCATCCAAAACAAGCAGCTAGAGCAA
Organism: Vigna umbellata; assembly: GCF_029865625.1. Lineage (NCBI taxonomy): Eukaryota > Viridiplantae > Streptophyta > Magnoliopsida > Fabales > Fabaceae > Vigna > Vigna umbellata. Next base: position 7,503,054 of record NC_142174.1, on the reverse strand, counting down.
GAACAACTCAAATTGTACTCATCTTTGCTACAAGAGAAAAAGCCTCACCTTAATCAATTACCCCTTTGCAACCAATCAGCTTTATACCTGTCTAGTGATCCATCTACCTTAAGTTTCACTATAAATTCATTAGCACATCCAAGTCCATTTTAGGTGAATTTGTACAATGAATACCTTCAATACAAGGCAATCCAATAAGCTTCTTTATCAATCATTGAAGTGCACAAGCTAGTAACTCTTTGGCCATGGTTATCCATGCTATTAATTGTACTTTTCTTAGTTATTCTCAAATCCAAATTGTGCATCAATGTCAAGTTCTTCAATAATAGCCATATTAGAACTCAATATATTAAATCTTTCAACTTCTAAACCCCCCAACCATCTTTCAACTTCTTAATGCACACCAAATGCTTAACATGAATCGCAAAGTACTCCATCTTTTTCACTAGCCCTTTGCTTTTCTCCTAATTACACAAAACCACAACACCTAACACAATGTTTACTAGTGTCAAAGTTTCAAGCAACAATTCAGTTACTACTGACATAGCAAGTTCTTAACAAACCTAGTTTCATAATACTAATAGTAGAATGTTCAGCTACATTTTATTTGTAGCAAACAATAATTCCTTTCAAAAGCATAGTTAGAAAATGGCCAAACAAAAACAATTATTTCTCCAAAATAAGGAAATCCAAATACAAAAGCCTTTAAAGCCCCAAAACTTTTCCACTAAGACGCTTCTTTTCTACGTGCTACATACCCAAAAGTTGAGAACCAAGAAAAGTTGAGAATCAAGAACTATCATGCTTGTTTCATACATATTTAAACATAAAAGTATAATACAACTTACAAATTAAAGCTAACATTAGTTTTTCAGATTGAATAATGAAGCATTAATTAGTGAACAAAAAGAAAAACATTAATAACCCTTTTATTTTCAGGCCAGCACATGTGTTTATGCTAGAGATCAAGAACTATAAAAACTAATCTTCATAAAAGAAGTACTTGAATATAGAATGAAGAATAATTACTTGCAGGTAATCATTATGTTGAAGGTTGCAATCATAGTACAACTAATATTCATTCTATGTTTGACCAAAAAAAAAAACTGCTTTACAGTATATAGGATACAAGCAATTTAATAATAACCTTTGCTGAAGAAACACAAGTAAATTCTGGAATTGAGCACGTTAAACTACTCATAAGTTTGCATGTTTCTGTGAAACAAAAAAAAATGAAATAAGTTCAAATTTAGGTAAAAATTGCCATTATAATAATAGCAATATAAATATGTAAAGTACATAATTGAGAATACTTTGAATTGCAATAAAAAGATTGAAAGTAATAGAGTAGAATAGCAAATCTTTTGTGCAAGTACATTACTCTCTATTGTAATACAACTAAGAGACCTAAATAGATTATCAAACATTCAAAGATCAAGTACAAGATCCATGGTTAAAGAGACAGGCGTAAAGAATTCAACAAATACAAGAGGATGCAAAGGGAAGATCAACAAGATTCGAGACTAGAGAGCTAATAAAGCGTTTCTATTTTATTTTATCTTTTAACATCATACACGTCCTTATCTCTAATATTAACAACCCAGCATAAAATCAGTTGTAAACGTTTTCTTTAATCTATTAATCACAGTTTAATTTTGTTTACACCAGATTTTCAAATAATAATTACAATAAATAAATGACAATTTTAAAATCAAAATATATAGTTTCTTAGTTTCAAGTATTTATTTACTCACTTTGTTTAGGTAGAAAGAATATAATATAGAATAAATAGGTAGATAAATAATCACAACACTCCATGTGATACAGCCCTACGTGCAATGTTACATATGTGATCTATCACTTTTAATTTGTCATTAAAGGTGTGGGAAAGGAAAATCATTTGAAGTGACATTCAATTCGTTTATTCCTGTTATTCTGAAAGTCTTTGACCAATTGCATTTTATCTCTTATTTTATCTTCCTTCTAAGGTATTCGTTCTTTTATAGACGTTTGTTTCATTATTTTCTACTATTTTTGTCCTATTATTTATTTTACTTACTTCTAAGTAAAAGAAATGTTGGCACCAATACCAAATTTTTCTAGTTCTTAACTTAAAAATTCCAAGGAAGTCTATTTCAAAAGATGTTTAACAAGTTGATTATGATTCTTTATGGGCATATGTCAGTTTATTAGACAAAGGAACAAAAGGAGGAGGAAACAAGAGAAGGTCTCGTAATTTTTGTCAAAAGATTTTAAAAGTTATTACTCTAGAGTAAAAGCTCATTTATTAAAAATTCATGGATCCGGAATTAGTGTGTGCTCAAACGCCAATGAAGAAAATTTGAAGTAAGGAGTGAACTTTAAGTTTAACTAAATCCCATAAAATCATCCCCGCACACCAAGGTATATACATCTCATATGTGGGACTAGACATCAATGTGTAGTCCGATAGCGGCCCAATTGTGGGTGGAACAATATGTCCAACAAATCTCGCTACGATAGGCTCTAACAGTGGTTCTGATACCATGTTAAGAAGTGGATTTTAGGCCTAACTCAACCCCATAAAATTGGTTTATAAGGTAAGATTTACACTCACTTATATACTTTAACTAGTTTTATCTCTAGTCGATGTGGAACTTCCAACAATTTGGTTGAATAGAAATCAACTGTTGAATTGGCAAAAAATAAAGTTAAACCTAAGCATGTTCCCTTGCCCACTAAAGATAGACATGAAAATATTTCATTATGAAAGAGGAAGAGGGTGTTCAACATAGAGGATAGAGACAACTCAATGCTCTCATAGCTAGAATGTTCTATTCCTCTAGTTTGCCTTTTAACCTTACAAGAAACCCCTGTGATGTGAATTCATATTTGTTTGTTGAAAATCATATTATCAAAGGTTTTACTCCTCTCACATACAATGCATTGACGACAACCCTATTACAACAAGAGAAAACACACGTTTAGAGGATACTTAAACCAATTAAATCAACTTGGAAAAAAAGGAGTTAGCATAGAAACGAGTGGACTATCCATTGGGGCCTTGTATGGGATGGTCTAAGTATGTGGAGAAACGGGTGCAGGAGGATTGTGATCAAGACTGGGAATGACAGAGACTGTGGAGCTATTTCACTCGTCCACTAGAATGGGAAGGACCTGCTGGAGGATAGAAACATCCTGAACAGATGGAGAGAAGTAAGGAGTCTGTTCAAAGAATGTGACATTGGCAGACATGTAATACTTAGTTTCAAGAGAGTAACACCTATATCTTTTTTGGCGTCGAGAATAGCCTAAGAAGACATATTTGAGAGTGCGAGAGGAGAGTTTGTCTAGTCCTAAAGACATGTTATGAACAAAACATACACAGCCAAACACTTGGGGAAATGTGTGAAAGAGAGAATCATTAGGAAACAGAATGGAGAAAGGCACTTTATTATCAAGAGAGGAGGAGGGCATCCTATTAATAAGATAACATGCAGTTAAGATGGCATCCCTCCAGTGATGGACAGGAATATGGGCACCATGCAAAAGGGTACAGGCAGGTTCAACTAAGTGTCTATTTTTTCGTTCTGCCATACCATTTTCTTCGGTGTATGAGGACAAGTAGACTGATGTAAGATACCATGGGAACTCAAGATGGCAGAAAAGGAGGATGAGAAATACTCTTTGGCATTATGACATCTTAATATTTTGATTACTTGACCACATTCATTCTTGATTTCATTCATAAAAGATGTAAAGATGGCTAACAATTCAGAACGATTTTTCATAAAATAAACCTAAGTACATCTTGAATATTCATCAATGATGGTAAAAAAATATCTAAAACCAAAGGAGGAGATACGACTAGGTCCTCATATATCAGAATGGATGATGAAAAACTAGAATTACATAGATGAAGACCTTTTAGGAGAGGAAGATATAACATGTTTTCCAAGTTGACATGACTCAGATTCTAAGGTCTAGAGACCATTAAGTATAGGACACATCTTTTTTAATTTCGACAAATGAGGATGGCCATGTCGATCATATAGCACTTTAGGATCAGAAGCAGCAACACACAACTTGGACGAGATCCAAAATGGTATAATCTGTCAGCTTTATATCCTTCTCCAATCTGTCTCCCCGAACCACGCTCCTTTATAACAAAAGTTTTGTGATCAAAGTTTATTGAACAATTTAACATTTTGGTAAACTAGCTTACGGAAATTAAATTAAAAGGACAATTAGGGACAAAAAGGACAGAGTTAAGATCGATGGAGGGAGACAAGGAAACATGACCGACTCCAGTGGAGGAAGTTTTAGATCTATTTGCAAGGCTTATGAACTGAGGTTTTTCTCGAAAGGAAATAGATGAGAACAGAGAAGTATTACCAGAAATGTGCTCAGAAGCACCTGAGTCAATTACCCATGAATTTTGACCTTCCATGGATTGAGAGATGCAGGTTGTTGATGTACTAGGAGATTGAGATGGTTGTGCCATGTTGTTAGACTTTAACCTTAGATACTCTTGATATTCATCCTCGGTGAACTTAGAAGTGGAGGTTTCAATCTTCGAAATATTGGCGGTTTTGGAAGGGAAATCATGTAAGCAATAGTAATTATCTTGAATATGACCCATCCTTTTATAGTATGTGAATTAAGGACATCCCCGACCTCGTCGTCCTTCTCCTCTAGTGCCACGTGCTCCTCTTCCTTGTGTGGCAACCATGACAGATGGTTTCACTAGTTCATGTGCTTCCTGAGTTTGAGGTATCGGGACATGCAGAAGACGAGTGGTCAATGTTTCCATGGATGGGACCTCACTGGTCAGAGGTTGTTCTTTGATATGACCAAAATTTGGATGTACGGCACGAAGGATCAACACCATGTAAAATTTTTCTAGTTTCTTCTTGTTATCCTCTAATGAGTCTGTTTCCAAAAACATCCTTAGTTCTCCAACAGCAGATTTGGCTTCAGCCATGAAGGACATCATATCATGGTCTGCCATTTTAAGAGATGCGAGCTTGTTTGTCGTGTCATACAGACGTTGAATATCGTTGGCATAGATACTTTGAGCTTTCTTCCAAAAGGAGTAACAAGTTTTGAAAGCTCTCAAAGATATAAGAAGTTTGGGTTCTACGGATTGCCATAACAGGGCACACAACTAGAATCTACTTGTTTCCACGGATAAACTTTTTCAACAGGCACATGCCTTCCATCTCGCTCAAGGTGGTCATAATGTCCTTGGCCAAGGAACCACATTTCAACAGCAGCAGACCACGATAGATGATTTTTTCCATTTTGCTTCTCGGAAGTAATTGATGGACTTCCGAAGAATGAAAGAGCACTACCAGACGCCATCTCTGAAGAAAAAAAACGCAACAGCAAGGAAAAGGAAAACTCTAAGGGTTTTGACCACTTTCTTCAAGAGAGGCTACAAGACAAACTAGAGCGGGGGGTCCGCTCTGATACCAACTTGAGAATTAAACTGTAGAATAATTCTAGGGGCTTAATTGATCCTCTCATAATCTTCTATTTATAAGAATAAATTGGTACAAGAGTACATGATAAATAGGATAACCATAAACACAATATAATCATGATAAATAGGGTAACCCTTGACACAATATAATCATGATAAATAGGGTAAATATCCTAACAAAAATATTTTGTTCAATTACAAGATGGTATTGCAGTCATTACCAATGTAGTACAATAAGATACTAGAGATTTTTCGTAATCATTCCTCTAGGAGAGTAGAGCTTTCTATATACAGTGTTTTATATAACTAGAGAGAGAAATAGAGACACAAACGCGCGCACGCACACATACACACACACACATACACACATACACACACACACACACACATATATATATATATATATATATATATATATATACATATATATATATATATATATATATATATATATATGCTTATGTACGACTTCCAATTCAGTTAAGATCTTTTTTCTCCTCTCATATATCCAAATCCTTTTCTAGTTAAACTATTAAAAATTACCCTGAATTTTGGATGCAATCTCATAAGAAGGAGGATTCAAGAGAAGATTCCTTATATACCTGCGAAGCAAACATAAATTAATCATCTAATATGGATTCTAGAATTAATTGCCAGGACACTACTTTGAGCTAAAGTTAATTATTAAAACTAAAACAAAAGGGGGAAAATAGGAAAAATAAACAATTCATATTGAAAATTTTAGTCCAGTTAAGTCAATGAATTACACAATTAAATGGTTCAAAACTAGAAAATATAAACAAAATAAACAGTTAACTCAACACAGTCAGACTATATACCCACATTTTACAACAAAGCTATCTTCACCCTTCCATCAATCCCTTGAAACTTTTTTCCTTTTCTAAACTTCTTTCCAGAGTTAAGGGGAACACAGAAACTTTAGGTTGCAATAAAAAAAATAAAACAACCAAACTAAATGGAAAAATAGAACAAGCAAAACAATCAAACCATCTTGCAAATGCAATAAACCAGCGTTTATAACTTTGGACTTCTTTCATAATAAATGTCTTCTTCCCATGTATAGGGAAGTTTAGCTAATGGATTGCCTTATAGCTAACTAGCTTGTTCTTTGGTCATGGGTTTTGGTTTGGTCCCCCATGAGTTCTTTGTTTCTTTTTTTCTAGTTTTTAATGATATTGATAGGATCTAAGGTAAGAAGATAGAAGGCGGGAAAATGAGAGAGCGGTTAGGAAAGGCGGGATGGGAGATCTTATATAAATAGAGTTTTATTCTTTGTTAGAGGGCAGCTAGCCATTTCTTACGTTGTGTAACCAGGTCTTGGACCTTGTTGAGGGGGATTAGGCTCCCGAATCGTTATTCCTTTTCGTTATACAATTACAGTGAATTTACGCATTTCCTTTGTTTTCTCTTGCTTATATTGCCTTTGTGTGAGTGGGTGTTGTGAGAAAGTTAGGTTTTCTAACATAGAAACCTAACAGATATCTTCATGAACTTATAATAATAATTTAAAAAAATAAAAAAATAAAAAACATCTTGCAAATGCAAACAAAATGCATCAACAAGAAAAAAGAAAATTTTAGTGGCTGTCCATAATAAAGAATTAATAACGAAAAAGCATAAAGCTTGTTTTTAACTAAAATATACAGTTATGTAAAATGAAAGGTAATTTTCAGTATGTTTGAGGGACAGCAGACTCAATACCAGCATATCAAAAACAGAATTTTCACTGTTGTGAATCTTTCTGGTTCTTTGGAAACAAGTAACATGCATTCTACTCCACTATTGCAGAATTCAAACTTAGTATGGCCTTTTAAGTTGTTTGCGGCCAAGGAAGTCAAATAAGACTGCTCAAGTGGATTGGACTCCCATTGAAACAGGATGGATAAAATACAATACAGATAGAACATAATTTGATCATGGACGAAAATCAGCTTGTGGTGGTATCTTTAGGAATTCGAAAACAGAAATTATGGGTTGCTTTTCAATAATTTTACAAGCACAGTCAGCCTTGGAATCAGAGCTTATGGGAGGAGCTATACATGCTATCAAGATTACTATGCAAAAAGGGTGGAGAGCTCTTTGATTGAGACTGATTTCTTGCTTACTATGAAATCTTATTATGATAGTTCCTTGGTACCCTGGAAGCTAAGAAATAGATGGCTCAACATTTTAGAGCCCATCAAAAGTAAAAATTTCAGATTTTCTCATATTTCCAGATGATGGTTTAGCAGCTTATGGTTTGAGATCTTCTGTTTTTTCTAGGTGGAATAGTGTACCTACTTTTATTGTTTCTGACTTTCGTTGAGATAGGTATGGTCTTCCGCACTTTCTTTTTTCTTAGTGGGTTGGCTTTGCCTCTCCACTTTTGTATTTCATTTCCAATAATAATTATTCTAAGAATGTTGCATATGATTGATGTTATAGCATTCTTTCTTTCCTTTGATTTAAAAAAAAAAAAAAGAAAAAAAAAAGATAGAACTAGTCTTTTATAAAATGAAAAGGTTAAGTATGTAATAAATAGGAAAAGTTTAAAGGCAAGTGGGTAAAATAATTATCATGGAGTAATTTTAAACATGATACAACAAAAGGAAAAAGGAATCCGTCACTCACAGAACTGGTAATCCGTTGCAACTAAGTGGAAGTAAGACCTTTAACAAAGAAGGTATTCCTTCCGTTTGAATGGCACCTAAAATGCAAGACACTGGTTTAAGAAAAAGAAAATGACATCTGGACAACTAACAATCCATCATTAGTAATATACAAACCAATTTGAGTAGATGTTCCAAGAGTTAAAGGTCGAGCCCTATGTGCCGAGGATACAGTTGTGTTCCGAAAATTAACCTCATCACCAAGGCCATAAAGCTCCTTTACCTATGTTCAAAAGTGAAATAAACATGTAATGTTAAATGACTCATTTGTGTACCATTCATTTTAGAAAAGGAAAATGCAAAAAAGTTTATATAATTTGTTTATATACCTTGACCAAGAGATCAGAGAGAGGGTTGCCATCAAACCATTCAAAATGTCTTGAACTACATTCTCCCCATAGGAGACCCCCCTCACCGAATTCTCCCCATTTGCATGTTCCTATGAAAACAATATTCAAATGCTTAAGAAAGATGAGGAACACAAAAAGTATTTATATCTACTAATTATCTCTCTATTCTATCAAAGTTACTCCGGTCAGGTGGAGAACTCCTATCAATACTTGGGCTAAATGTAATATTGGTAGAGACCTCCAATCAATATCTAAAAATGATCTCTATATGCTGTGTTACATAAACACCATTTATAGATAAGAACAATTACGTAACCAGCACCATGATAACATTGGTCACAGTTTTTGCTTTTATTTTTAATTTTATTTTCATATATATCAAATAAATATTATAACAAACAAGGAGAAAATACAACTATGTAAAGGATAGAATCTACCTAAACAAAAAAAAAAATATTATAAAAAGGAACATCAAATCTAACATGTGACCTCTGACATGTCCTTCATAGAAAGTCACCTTGTAAACCAAAATCCGGCCCAATATTTTCATAAAAAGAACAGCAAAGAATGAGAAAGTACAAACCACAAGAATCCTGCTTTAAAGATGTATGCAAAAATAAGTGATGATATTGACAAGTACGAAGCTTTGTAACAATTGCTTCTTCTGTCAAGCAATCTTCAGAGGAGAATGTTTTCATAGTCTCTAGCACCATGTTAATGCAATAGCCCCTCGCAGAATAAGATATTCCTACAATAAAAAGACATGTTTCAAACTTATCATTTCAATGTTGTTATAGTTATAGAAATAAGGAGCAGATCCTATATTCTCAAGTTTAGAACAAAATTATTTCTTTCTCGTTATATTTACATACACATAAACATATATTTGTTGGATAATTTTGGAAATAAGAACAGCCTATTCCACCGAACAAATCTGAGATTGTGAGATTAATATGCTAGTAATAAAAACAAGATAAATATACAAAATTAAAAACAACAGGAATAATTTTTGAAACCTCCTAAAACATATTTTGACACTCACTCAAGCTAGTGAATAAGTGTTCCCCGTTCCTAGGTTGGACATAATTCTCTCGGAGTTACTATTGTTCAACCCTTTGGTGAGTATGTTTGCAAATTCTACTTCGGTAGAAACATATGGAGTGCAAATCATGCCACGGTCAAGCTTTTCTTTGATAAAATGAATGTCCACTTCAATGTGTTTAGTTCTATCATGTTGTACTGGGTTGTGAATTATGCTAACTGCAGATTCATTGTTCACAATATAACCTCAGATTCATCCCACTTTTTTTTATATAAAATTCATGTTAGGCATCCCTTTGAACCATGACCTCTGAGCTAGAATGACACCCACAATTCAACAATCATTTTCCATTACATGAAACAATTTATTGAAAAAGAAAGAACAAATAAAATCAAACTAAACAAGGGGTGGTGGTGGTGGTGGTGTGTGGGAGAGGGGAACCAAAACTCGTGTCTTTTATCAATCCTCAAATTTGCTAGCTTATTTGCACAAGAATTTCCTTCACAAAAGATGTAGATTACTTTGAACTCCATAGCATCACAACTCTTCATGAATTTCCACCATCTCCCTCAAAGTGACCACAAAACAATTTGAGGATATAGAAAGGCTCACCAAACCAAAGTAGACTCAATTCCAACCACACCCGCCTATAATCATAAGTCCAAGATTCTTAATAGCCAAAATAACCCACATAATCTCAGCATATAAAGTATTTTGATTATAGGGATTTTTTTTTTGGATTCCAAGAAGATCCTAGCTATGGCTAATCCCAAAGGTTATTCTTTTCCACCTCATGTTTTATGTTGATGATGTCTTTGTTTTCTGCAAAGCTAATAAAAACACTCTGGATCACCTAATGAAATTCCTCCATTTGTATGGAATGGTTCTCGACAATGGTTGAATGTCAATTTTATAGTACAGATGACTAACCATTTCAATAGGCAGATTAAAAATTTACTTGGCTGCAATATAGGCTAGTTTCCTATATCTTATTTAGGTGTTCGTATCATTTTGGGGGCACCCAAAACTCAATATTTTAAACTCGCAGCTGATAAAATTCATGTGAAACTTGCCTCTTGGAAAAGTAAAGCTCTTAGTATGATGAGTAGAATTCAATTGATCAACCGGGTTACTATTGGTGCTTCTTCTTATAGTTTCAAGAATTATAAATGGCTTCTTAGTCGTAATTGGTTAGTGTTAAGTGGAGTCAATTGTGTAATAATAAATGTGTAAATAATAAATTTGAAGGGGATCTGCATCTTGTGAATACTTAGGTTGAAAATAAGACTTATTTGCTTAGATTGGCTCAGGATTTTTCTTATAGCAATATGCCTTGGTCTTTATTATGAGAGCTAGATTTTTAAAATCTACATATAATAAGATTGTTGTACAAGTCATCCTCTATGATTGTTGGAAATGGTGATTAAATTAATTTCTAGTATGACAAATGGTATTCTAGTAGTAGCTGTATTTCTCTTATGGTTGGTGTTTCTAATGTAGAGAGATTCAAGCTTTTGTCAGAGTATCACATCCCTAGAATGGTAATGGTTGGTCTCAGTTCAAAGTGATACCTAACACATTTTATAAAATAAAAAAATCAAAAAAAATTAGACCTCATAATCTCTTACTAACAATAAAGTTATGTTATACACAAAATATTTGTCCTGAGTAATAAGTGGTGCAAAAGAAGTTATAATTTTAAAAGAAATGGTAATATTCTAATTAGTACAAATAGGTAAAAGAAAAACATCAATACCTATTACAGGCATTGGTTCGGGAAAGTTGAGATCATGATCAACTGCAGCAAGTCCATATACATATGGATTTCCAGGATGAGCATGCCTAGAAGTTAAACATGAAATCAATAACATGACACAATAAAAATTCAAAACTAATTTGAGATAAAAATATAATGGAAAAACTTGAGAATTAAACTGTAAAATAATTTTAGAGGGCTTGATTGATCCCTCTCACAATCTCCTATTTATAAGAATAAATTGATACAGAAGTACATGATAAATAAGGTAACCCTAGACACAATATAATCATGATAAATAGGATAATCCTAGACACAATATAATCATGATAAATATGGTAACCCTTGACACAATATAATTATGATAAATAGGATAACCCTTGACACAATATAATGATGATAAAATAGGATAAATATCCTAAAATTCTCCCTCCAGCTGGAGCATACAAATTGTATGTACCAAGCTTGGAACAAATGAACTCAATCCGAGGACCCCATAATGACTTGGTCAATACATCTGCGAGTTGATAGTTTGACCCAATAAAGTTAGTACATATTTCTTTAGTCAACAACTTTTCACGAACAAAATGACAATCAACTTCTATATATTTAGTCCTCTCGTGAAACACTGGATTTGATGCAATGTGGAGAGCAGCTTGATTGTCGCAATACATCTTCATAGTATGGATGTCACAAAATTTAACCTCTTGAAGGAAATGTTTAACCCATATAAGTTCACATGTTAGTGATGTCATTGCCTTATACTCGGCTTCCGCGGTTGATCAAGCTACTACATTTTGTTTCTTACTTTTCCATGAAATAATGTTTCCTCCCAAAAAAACACAATATCCTGTAGTAGACCGTCTATCAATAGGTGAACCTGCCCAATCTGCATCACAATACCCAGAGGCCCGAATGCTTCCTTTATCTTCATATAACAATTCTTGCCCGGGAGCCTTCATTACATACCTTAGAATGCGAATGAGAGCATTCCAATGGTCAACACATGGAGCCTGCATGAACTGACTAACCACTCCAACTGCAAAGGATAGATCTGGCCTTGTAATAGTGAGATAAATCAGTTTTTCAACCAGCCTCCTATACCTCTCTGGATCGGAGAATAATTCACCTTCTTCTGTCCTTAATTTCTGGTTTGGGTCCATGGGACTGTCTACCGGTCTACAATCAATCATGTTTGTTTCTTGTAATATATCAAGAGCATACTTCCTTTGGGAGATTACAACTTCATCTTTTGATTGTGCTACTTCAATGCCTAAGAAGTATTTGAGACTTCCAAGATCCTTGGATTGAAAATGTCTACACAAGTACTCTTTTAGTTGAAATATTCCAACAACATCATTTCCTGTAATGACAATATCATCAACATATACTATTAAGTAAACACATTTCCCGAAAGAAGAATGACAGTAAAAAACTGAATGGTCTACTTCACTGGGTTTTAGCCCAAATTTTTGAACAATGGAGCTAAACTTTGCAAACCAAGCACGTGGGAATTGCTTGAGGCCATATAGAGATCGATGCAATTTGCATACCATACCAGACTCCTCCTGAGCAACAAACCCAGGAGGTTGCTCCATATAAACTTCTTCCTCAAGATCACCATGTAGGAAGGCATTCTTGATATCCAATTGATGAAGTGGCCAATGACGAATGGCTGCCACGGCAAAGAAGAGGCAAATAGTAGTCATCTTGGCTACAGGAGAGAAAGTGTCACAATAATCAAGACCATAAACCTGAGTGTAACCTTTTGCAACAAGCCGAGCTTTGAGCCGATCAATTTCACCATTAGGGCCGACTTTAACTGCATACACCCATCGACAACCAACCGCCTTTTTGCCTGGAGGAAGGGGCACCAGCTCCCAAGTATTACTGTGGTCAAGAGCCTGCATTTCTGCAATTAAATTAAAAGGACAATTAGGGACAAAAAGGACTGAGTTGAGATTAAGGGAGGGAGACAAAGAAACATGACCGACTCCTTTGGAGGAAGTTTTAGATCCATTTGCAAGGGTTATGAAATGAGGTTTTTCTCAAAAGGAAATAGATGAGAACAAAGAGGTATTACCAGAAATGTGATCAGAAGCACCTGAGTCAATTACCCATGAATTTTGACCTTCCATAGATTGAGAAACCCAGGCTTGAGATGGTTATGCCAAGCTGTTAGACTTTAACCTTAAATACTCTTGATATTCATCCTCAGAAAACATAGAGTGGAAGTTCCAGTCTTCAAAGTGGAAGTTTCAGTCTTCGAAATATTGGCGGTTTTGGAAGGGAAACCATGTAAGGAGTAGCAATTCTCTTGAGTATGACCCATCCTTTTACAGTATGTGCATTGAGGACGTCCCCGACCTCCTCGTCCTCCTCCTCTAGTGCCACGTCCTCCTCTTCCTCATGTGGCATCCATGACAGATGGTTCCACTAGTTCATGCGCTTCTTGAGTTTGAGGTACCGGGACACGCAGAAGGCGAGTGGTCAATGTTTCCATAAAGGGGACCTCATGACTAGTTAGAAGTTGATCTCTGAGATGATCAAAATTGGGATGTAGGGCACGAAGGATCAACACCATGTAAAATTTGTCTAGTTTCTTTTTTATATCCTCTAATGGGTCCACTTCCAAAAACATCCTAAGTTCTTCAACAGCAGATTGGGCTTCAGCCATGAAGGACACCATATCATGGTCTGCCATTTTAAGAGATGCAAGCTTGTTCGTAGTGTCATAGAGACGTTGAATATCATTGGCATAAATGCTTTGGGCTTTCTTCCAAAAGGAGTGACAAGTTTTGAAAGCCCTCAAAGATACAAGAAGTTTGGGTTCCACTGATTGCCATAACAGGGCACACAACCGGAAATCTGCTTGTTTCCACTGATCAACTTTTTCAGTAGGCACAGGGCTTCCATCTCGCTCAAGGTGGTCATAATGCCCTTGGCCAAGGAACCACATTTCAACAGCAACAGAGCATGATAGATAATTTTTTCCATTTAGCTTCTCGGAGGTAATTGATGAACTTCCAGAGAAAGAAAGAGTACTGTCAGACGCCATTTCTGAAGAAGACGAATAGTACCAACGAGGAACAAGAAAACCCTAAGGGTTTAGACGAACGGAACTGTGACAGCGATGGACGACGATGGCCGGACGGTGGCCGACGACGGACGACGGTGGCCGGCGGCGAACGGTGATAGGACTACATGAGGCTATGTATGATAAAATAAAAGTTTAAGGTCATTAAAATTTACCGGCATTCATTTCAAGAAAAGAGAATTTTACTTAGGCTATATCCATAGTTGACATGTGATCTCAGCCTATTTGTCATCCCTAGGATTGGATATATAGAGCACGTGGTGATAGGACTACATGAGGCTATGTATGATAGACTTTATTTAATATTGCAATGGGAAAGTCATGAGATCAGATAAAATGAAAGTTGTGCAAGAGATTACACAGGCTCTCAAAGACTTTAGATAGTTGATACCATGTCAGAAAAACTTTTTCTGATATTATTCATAGAGGAGCAATTGCTCTTAAATAAAATACAAAGACATAACAATTTAAAATACTAATTTATGATATAATCTATCCCTACAAATCAAGATCATTGATCCTGAACAAGAAATATAAAATATATTGTCAGCCTATTAATCCTCTTAACTATCCTCTTAAATATGGAATGCAATTAAATCTTCTAATTATGTAATAAAAACTGTACAGGGAAATATTAACTGCGGCATAAATCATGGGATTCTGACAGGAATCAACACTATTTTCAGACATGAACAAAGAAAAGTAAATCTGAACTTCTCTAATTTCACCAATCATACAATAAAAGATACAAAGGAGTACTCTCCTTCCCACTGAATTATTCCAGTTACAAAATTCAATTCTCTGAAACCGAACTCCCCCCACCAACCCCCCTGGACTTTCTATAAAAGGAGACCTAACTGCTGGCGAACACTATGCTGTAAAAACTACCTAACAACTGCATTTCTAGTTATTGTTTTTAAACATCTTGCTGTAATAAACTTGCACTCTTGTCTTACTGACAACATGTTTATATGCTTCCCAACACATTCACTACTAGTGTCTACCCCATAAATAGACTACCCACTGTCTACCTTAATTTTCATACCAAAATGGAGTTGTTGAACATAAACACCCCTTAGTTTTGGGACCATGCATTGACTACTAATGTCTACCTCATAAATAGACTACTCACTTCCTACCTTAATTTTGATATCCCTAACCCTAAATTGTTTGCTCAAAATCCTGATTATACTTTTTTTATGGATTTTTACTATGCCTATTTTACTCCTGAGAATGCATTTTCCTAAGGTACTCTATTTCCAACAAAGGATACAAGTGTCTAGCCTCCAATGGTTAATATTTACAAAGATATTATATTTAATGAGCTAAGATTTCTCTATCTCCATATTTCACAGTCTATTTTCCACTTTTCTAAACTCAGTCAATTCCCATTCCCTCACTGTATCACCAAAATGCCCTCCTTCATCTTGTCAACCCTCTTAATCTAGTTTCTTCTCCTGCCTGTTCTCCCTTCCCTCCCCCCAGTTCCTGTCACTCATTCCATGTCTGTCCAACCTATGCAAAGGGCTAAATTTGGTTTTGTAAAGCCTAAGATTCATCCTACTGTTCTGCGCACCCATATGGAACCAAAAAGCCCCGAAATCCTACTTGGTTGGAACTTGGAAGCAATAAAAGTTGAATCTAATGCTTAATTGGCAATGGCACCTGGCCTTTGGTTAAGTTACCTCCTCACAACAATCTCACGGGTTGATGTTGAAGATTCCACTCCCACATCATTCAGAGCATGGTAGTCAACATCATGTTCCAACTACAACAATTGAAGGACTCTACATTTCTGTCATGTCACGGCAAGTTCATTCGTGTTCTGAATCACTGCTGAGCAGAATAGGTAGAATCGCCATGCAGAATCATAAATGTAATTTTAGGTACTGTGTATTATATTCAGGAATCGAAAATTTAGATATATAGGAAAAATTGTCAATTAGATAATAAATGCAGAAAGGAAAATACTTGAGAATTAAACTGTAAAATAATTCTAGAGGACTTAATTGATCCTTCTTATAATCTTCTATTTATAAAAATAAATTGATACAAGAGTACATGATAATTAAGGTAACCTTAGACACAATATAATCATGATAGGGTAACCTAGACACAATATAATCATGATAAATAGGATAATCCTAAACAATCATGATAAATAGGATAACCCTAGACATAATAAAATCACGATAAATAGGGTAACCCTAGACATAATATAATCATGATAAATAGGGTAAATATTCTAACAAAAATAAATAAGAAAGGATAGATTTGATTTTGACCACAAAAAATCAAATCAGAATTACCTTTGGACACTAATTATTTCGAATAAGATCAAATTAGAATAATCTGATTAATTATTCAATCTTCTAGAAAATAAAATTCAGTTGTCAACTAATTCCTAATACAGACATACAGGTGCCAACAGTAGAAATAGTAGAATCAGAGAGTTTACTGAGTTTGTGTGGATCATCTTTTTATGTGCCACCTTTCAGCATTGGGTCAAGTTTCACTTCTTTTTTTCATTTTGAGCCTCTACAAACCTACTAAGCCCATGATCCCTGGAGGGATCAAGGTATGCAGAACCCAAGTGAAACAATTGGGCCAAATGACCAATCAGAGTAAACCTAAAGAACAAGGGGCTGAGCTATTCTTGCTGGTTGAAATAGGAACCTATGATTATCAAGCATGTCCTTGAAGTCAACCAATATGACATTATAATAATTAGCAAAATGAAAGTTTATTTTACTCTAATAACCACAGCAAACTCTATCAATTGACCACAGAAATCCATAGAGACCACTGGCTTTGAGAGAGTATTGTACTAACCCAGATATAAAGCGACGTTTCCTGGATCGAGCTTGAGTTGGGCCCTGAACTTCCTCCACGATGCACTGTGCAGATCAAGATTAATTAGTATGAGAAATAGAGAAGATTGGGAGAGAATATCCCCTTGTGTTAAATACACACATAGGGTTATCTATTTATAATAAAAGAAATATGGGCTAAGCCCAAAATACAAATGAGAAATAATAACTAACTAACTAAAAGATATAATATATCTAACACTCCCCCTCAAGCTGGAGCATATAAATCATATGTTCCAAGCTTGTTACAAAGATAATCAATTCTAGGTCCTCGTAAGGACTTAGTGAATATGTCTGCCAACTGGTTGCTTGAGTTAACAAACTCAGTCTTGATATCTCCGGATATGATTTTTTCTCGAATGAAATGACAATCAACTTCAATGTGTTTGGTTCTCTCATGGAAGACAGGGTTAGAGCTAATATGGAGAGCAGCTTGATTATCACATATAAGTATCATGTGAATGACATCTCCAAATTTCAATTCACTAAGCAATTGTTTAAGCCACACAAGCTCGCAAGTAGCTGATGCCATAGCTCTATATTCTGCTTCTGCACTGGACCTTGCCACAACACTTTGCTTCTTACTTTTCCAAGATATCAGGTTGCTACCAATAGAGACACAATATCCAGATGTAGACCTCCTATCAGAAGGGGAACCAGCCCAATCAGCATCTGAATAACAAACAATTTTTGTATCTTTGTTAGGGCCATATAGCAAACCTTTTCCAGGTGATCTTTTAATATACTTCAGTATGCGAACAACTGCATCCCAATGGTCTTCACATGGGGAGTTTAGAAATTGACTCACCACACTAACTGCGAAGGAAATGTCAGGACGCGTAACAGTAAGATAGTTTAATTTACCAACTAGTCTTCTGTACCGTTCAGGATCTGAGAAAGGCTCCCCCTGATTTGGTAGGAGTTTGATGTTAGGGTCCATAGGTGTCTCAACAGATTTACAATTCATTAACCCTGTTTCCTCCAAGATGTCTAACGCATACTTCCTCTGAGATATGACAATACCATCATTGGATTGTGCTACTTCAATACCCAAAAAATACCTGAGTTTGCCAAGATCTTTGGTTTGAAAATGATGACAAAGGTGTTGTTTCATCTGAGAGATGCCAAGATAGTCGCTTCCTGTGAGAACAATATCATCGACATACACTATTAAGTAGATACATCCAGCACTCGAGTGGCGATAGAACACTGAATGATCCGCTTCACTGCGAGACATACCAAATTGTTGAACAACACCACTGAATTTACCAAACCAGGCCCGAGGAGATTGTTTTAGGCCATATAAGGATTTGCGAAGACGACATACCAATCCAGATGACTCCCCCTGAGCAACAAAGCCAGGCGGTTGCTCCATATAAATTTCTTCATGCAAATCACCATTGAGGAAAGCATTTTTGACATCAAGTTGGTAAAGAGGTCATTGTCGAAGAGCGGCCATGGCAATGAAGAGGCGAACAGAGGTCATTTTTGCCACTGGAGAAAAAGTGTCACCATAATCCAAACCAAAAATCTGTGTGTAGCCTTTGGCAACCAGTCGAGCTTTCAGACGATCAATCGTGCCATCAGGACCAACCTTGATAGCATACACCCACCTGCAACCAACAACAGACTTTCCAGATGGTAATTGGACCAGCTCCCAAGTTCCATTTTCCTGTAAAGCACTTAATTCATCCAGCATAGCTTGACGCCAACCAGGATGAGTTAAGGCATCACTCACAGATTTGGGAATTGACACAGAAGAAATGGATGAGAGACAAGTATAAAAAGATGGAGATAATCTGTGGTAATTAAGAACAGTATAATGGGGGAAGGGTTACGGGTAGAGCGTATACCTTTACGGAGGGCAATAGGCAAGTCAGACTCAGTTGCTGGAGCCAGAGGAGACACATGAGGCAGCACCGGAAGTGAGTCATGAGGGAGACGATTACGGCGACTATAAACCTGAAGGGGTGGAGGTGAAGGATGATCCTGTGGTGAATGAGAGTCTAAAGAAGGAGAAGACAAAATGGGTGGAGCATCACCAGGAGGATCACATATAAGAGGAATATCAACAGTAGCAGGGAGAGGTACAGAACTAGAAGATAGATGTGAAAAGTAAAAAGAAGACTCATAAAAAGTGACATCAGCAGAGATAAAATGACGATTGAGGGAAGGGGAAAAACACTTATAGCCCTTTTGTGACCGTGGAAATCCTAAGAAGACACATTTGTGAGACCTAGGAGATAACTTATCAAGACCAGGACTAAAATCATGAACAAAACATGTAGACCCAAAAACTCGAAGAGGTAATGGATGCAGAGGATCTTGAGGAAATAAGATAGAATGAGGGATTTTGTTATCTAGGACAGAAGATGGCATGCGGTTGATAAGATAACATGCTGTGAGAACTGCATCACCCCAAAAACGTGAGGGTACTTGACCATGAATAAGAAGTGTACGAGTTGTTTCAATAAGGTGTCTATTCTTGCGCTCAGCCACCCCATTTTGTTGAGGGGTATAAGCACATGAGGTTTGGTGAAGAATGCCAGGAGAAGCCATAAACTGTTTAAACGGTTGAGAAAGGTATTCACGGCCATTATCACTACGTAAATTTCGAATAGAAACCCAAAACTGTGTTTTTATTTCATTGAAAAAAGATTGAAAAATAGAAAACAACTCAGAACGATTCTTCATTAAAAACAACCAAGTACATCTGGAATAATCATCAATAAAGGTAACAAAATACTGAAAACCTAAAATGGACTTAACACGACTAGGTCCCCAAATGTCAGAATGAACCAATGAAAAAGGAGACGACGCCCGTTGTGAGACACTACGAGGAAAGGAACTACGAGTATGCTTCCCTAACTGACAAGACTCACACGACAAACTTGATAATGTGGACAACCTCAGGACAAGTTGTTGTAATTTGGCAAGACTGGGATGACCGAACTGAGCATGAAGAAGGGATGGTGACTCCATGACAACGCCAACATGTGGAGAAGGGCGGAGATGATAAAGGCCATGAGACTCACATCCTGTGCCAATCATGTGTTTCGAACTCCGGTCCTGCAACCAAACAGAATCTTTAGTAAATGAAATAACACAATTAAGAGTACGAGTTAAACGACTAATGGACAATAAGTTGAAGGGAGACCCAGGGACATAAAGTACATGATCAATGGATATGGATGGAAAAATATTAACAGTACCAATACCATGAGATGAGACTCTAGACCCATCAGCCATTGTTACTGAGGGTAAATTATTCGGACATGACAAGGAAGAAAACAAGGACTTGTTACCAGTGATATGATCGGTGGCGCCTGAGTCAAGGACCCAAGGTCCGAGGGAGTGAGTTAGACCAACAAAAGGTGTACCTGTACGTGCAACAGATGCAGATGTAGTGGAACCAGAGTGCTGATGATCCTCATACCATTTGAGAAATTCGTTGAAGATTGCAGGTTTGTCTACGATATTAGATGAAGTAGGATGGTCTGCAGACGGTGATCGGGGAGGTGGATCAGAATTTGCCATTGCTACAGGTCGAGGAGGACGTCCATGGAGAGCATAACATCTATCAATTTTGTGGCCTAACTTGCCACAATGGTCACATTTTAGACGTCCTTTACTTGGCTTGCGAGACCGACTTCGATCATCACGTTGAGTAGCAATAACAGAGGAATCATCAGTATAAGGGGATGTCTCAATGACGGGTTTGCTCGGTATACGCAAAAGAGCAGAACAAGTAGAAGTAAAGTTGGGTATAACAGGAGAACCCAAAATCTGATCACGGACATGAGAAACATCATCAGAGAGTCCGTATAATGCCAGCAACATGAAGAACTTTGATCGTTGTTCCAATTCTTCAGCAGGAGTGGAAGCAGGGGTAATATATCATTAAAGTCATGAAGAAGGGCATGAATTTTACCCAAATATTCTGCCATAGGACCAGGATTGCGCGGACCAATAACAGTTAATAGGTCCTGACAAACACCATAAAGACGCTGAGTGTCATTTGTGTATAACAACTTCGCTTGTGCCCATACTTCTGAACATGTTTCATAGGATCGAAACATTTGTTTCAGTGAGGAGTGAATGGTGGACTTTATAACAATGCATAACTGAGCATCAACTTTCATCCAACGGGAAGTGTCATCTATGGGAGCAGTAGTCACATTTTGAGTAAGATGATCTAAGTACCCTTGACTCTTCAACCAAAGTTTGATGTCGGACGCCCATGTTGCATAATTTGTGCCATCTAACTTGTCAATGGACAAGTGTACATTCACATAATTGGTATATATTGAAGGATCAGAAGATGAGCCACCAACAGAGGTGTTTGAAGACGCCATAGAGAAGGAGAAACCCTAAAAATCCAAAGTGCTCCGATTGACGCAACGACCACAGATCCAGAAAGAGGGCGAGGAGGCGATCATGGCGGTGCTGATCGGCGGCGGAAAGCTCCGGCGACGCGCCGGCACGCGCGGCGGCAGCGGCGACTCTTGCGGCGTGGGAGGTCCGTTCGCCGCGATCTTCGTACGACGGTGGTCGCCCGGCCGAGACGATTCCGATGGTGTGGTCGCCGGTCGATTCTGGAACTCCGGCGACGACGACGGCGGCGGCGGCAGCGGCAGCGGCGATGGCAGCGACAGCGGCAGTGATGGGTGCCGGAGACTGTGGAGTTGACTGGAACTATTCCTGTGCTCTAGATATAATATATCTAACAATTAGCAACAAGTATTCATAAAACGGTAACATGGCAAGTAAACAACAAAGTAATGAAACCTTTAAAAGGTGAAAAAAGTATAGAATACTATTTAATTGTTGCACTCACCACGGAATAACCATTTTGAGTTAGATCATCTAAAGTTTGTCGAAGATTCTATGACAAACAAAAGAAGAAAGTTGTTATATATATAAGAAAGTCAGCAAAATATTTCATATATATTTAAAATCCATGAGAAAATAACATAGTAAAATGTCAATACCATAACAGGACAACCAGCCCTTGGAACACAATCTGATTGGAGACCACCACAGGGATTTAAACCAGCATATTCAACAAGCACACAAGCATCGATTCCCCAAGCTTCATAGAATTCCCCAACCTTAGCAGTAATTAGAAAATATATGAATTAATACATGACACAAACAGAATATTTACTTCATGAGGGATAGAAATGGAATACTACAAAACCAACGAAGAGAAAACAGAAATTTTATCAAGAATTGGGAAGGGGAAATGCATATTTAGTCCTAGTATTTTCAGTGAAACATGGACAAGGTCTTTATACTTTCGTATCAATAAACAAAGTCCTCGAACTACAAAAAAAAATGTGAATTTAATCCCTCATTTCTTATAATGTATAATGTTTCCTAAATTTACGAGGGACTAAATGCATCTAAATTTGAGGACTAAATTCATCAACACAAAGGTACATAGATTAAACCATGTTTAACCAAAAGTATAGCCACTAAAAACACATTATTCCCAATAAATAATCATGCTCCCTTCAAACTAAATTTATAAGACCACCAATACTAAATTCTCAATGAATGGCATAACTATTACTTACTCTGCAGAGTAATACTTGACGTGGAAATTTTGACTTGAACTGCAACATTTCCCAGTTGAGTGTTCCTTCCTTTACACTAAACACGGAGATTCATCATAACACCATTCCTCAGATTACAAAAATAAGGGAGTTCAAATGTGTTTGAACAATAGCCTATAATGCTAAGAATAAAGGATTATTATAGACAGTCATATATGCATTCTTGATGACATTGGTCCAATAGTTGTGTTCTTCAATCTGAACAGAAGAACATTGCAACAGAAGAACGGACTTTCTGCTGAATTTATGGGAGCTATTCATGCCATTAAGTATGCAAGAAGTGTCAGATTTAGAAGTCTCTGGTTGGAATGTGATTCCTATCTTCAATAGGTTGTACCATGGCCTATCAGAGGGCGTTGGAGAAAATGTGTAAAGTTTTGTCGTGGTATTGAGTTTAAGGTGTCCCATATTTTTCGAAAAGGAAATCATTGTAAAGATAAGTTAGCCACCTTAGACCTATCAACCAGAGAGGGGATTAAATGTTATACGACTATGCCAACTTTTATAACTTTGGACTTCTTTCATAATAAATGTATTCTTCCCATGTATAGGGAAGTTTAGCTCATGGATTGCCTTATAGCTAACTAGCTTGTTCTTTGGTCATGGGTTTTGGTTTGGTCCCTCCATGAGTTTTGTGTTTCTATTTTTCTCATTTTTAATGATTTCTTTGTAAACTTATATAAAAGTAAGGGAAATAAATATTTTTATTAAGAATTGAACAGAAGTGAAGAATAATGCCAAACGATATACATAAAGTCCTATGGAATTTGTTGGAATTGTAGTCAAGATCACAAGACAATCATGGAATAGTGTGACTCCTCCATTTAGCACACCTTGTTTGATTCAATGCACACACAAGATCATGCCAGAGTGGAAGATCATGAGATCACGGATGAAGATTGTGAAAGCATTTCGATAGAAAATCAACTGAAATGTAGATGTGGATAGACAATCTAGTCAAAGGTTGGTTGGAAAATTGATATACTTGTCACACACTAGACTCGACATTGCCTATGTTGTAGGGGTTGTAAGTCAATTCTTGTGTAATCCAAAGGAGACTCGACTCAAAGGTGTTTATCACATTCTACAATACTTGAAGGAAATCATGGAAAAGGAATTATATTTACAAAAGGGAACGAGATGTGATCTTAGAAGCCTACAAAGATGCTAACTATACAGGTTCAATAGACAACAAAAGATCTACCTTTGGATATCACACTTCTCTTATAGAAATTTTGGCAACTTGGGGGAACAATAAACAAAAAGGTTGTTGTGAGATCAAGTGCGGAGATAAGTTTAGAACAATGACATTAGGGATTTGTGAAATACTATGGTTAAAGAAAATTTTAGAAGACCTGAAGATTGATCTAAAGTTGAAGTAGATCGACACTTATAGGAAAAATTCGATAATAAGACAATATGTACACCATTTGTATCCTCTAGAAATTAACTTGCAGAGGAATTGAAAATAGGAGCTAAGTGGTGCTACATTCCAGTCTATTATTAAAAAGTTGGGAATGGATGACATCCACTCACTAACTTGATGGGCGAGTGTGAGAATCCCTTGATTTATATTACAGATAATATTTCTCTGTACATTTTTAATTACATAATTAGGAGATTTAATTACATTCCACAATTAAGAGTATAATTTGGAGGATTAATAGGTTATATTTATTGTACAAGATCATTGGTTTTGATTTATAGGGATAGATTATATTCATCATTCGTACATGAACTGAACTGAAGAATGATTCAGAGAAATTGAACTGAAAATGAACTGATATCTAATTATCTCATCACACATAAAAATAGGAGTACCAATCATAAACTAGGATGTTCCATTATTAAGTCTTTGAATTCTATTTAAGAACAATTGCTCCTCTATGAATAACCAAACAACAATTGATGTTTTCGTATTGTTTTGTTATAAAAAAACCAAAAGAAATGCATAAAGTAGTAATTTTAATTTCATTAGTGCGCACTCACCTTCCATTTTTCAATTTGGAATCCAGGCCAAGCAAATTAGAAAATTCAAGTTTCTCAATTAGTTGGATAGTTGAAAACTTTTTGCACATTTGCAACCTCTGCCATAATTTGAGAAGTAAATAAAAGTCAAAATGAAGTTTTATTGTAAATAAGACTTTATAAACAGACTAACAAAGTTCAGGAACAGTTATTTTTGCTTTAACCAAATGCAAAAAAGAGTAGATAGACCTACCTCTTTCCACCACAATATGTGAGGAAGATCTTTATCATCTAAACCGTTCTTTGATACTTTTGGCTTCTTGGTGGTCCTACTACTCCCCCTTGAAACCTTGTTTTCCATATAACCCGATACATTCTTTACACATCTATTTATTCTGTTCAATAAGAAGTTTCACATTTTACATGTCATACAACAAAAAACTAGATATTTACATAATTAGAATTTCACCAAGTCAAGCAAATATTAGATAAACGTTTATGCTGGTGATGCAACCTTTCTCCAATCAACATTTAGTTCCTTGGTGTTTTAAGAATCATTTGAAGAATATGTTTTATCAACCTAAGAGAATTAGATTTCATGTGTCTCAAACATATAGGGAAAGAGGGAAACTATTATGTTGATGAATAGGCTTCTTTTAGGGTTAGACACAGATGTACTAGGTGGTGGGATCTTATTCCTGTTTTTGTTCAGTTTGATCTCTATAAGAATAGATGGAATCTACCTAATTATAGGTTTTTTATTGAGTGGCTTTCGGTATAGTCCCTCATTCAATTATATTTTTTTATTTTTCTATTGTACTTGGATATGCTGCAAACGATTAACATAACATGGAGTGCCCACCTAGTTGGCATTGCAAATTCAATAGTGATTTCTTATATACCTTATTTGCTTCACACTTTGCACAATAACATAAAAAGCAAGAAGGATGTAGCTAGAATGAACCCAAGGTCCAAAACCACTATTAGCATCAATAACTCTTGCTAACTCATGAGATGTTGTTCAAACACCAAAATCTCACACGAGATCTTTATGACTTTTACCATGTCTCTAAACTAGAACTCAATAGAAGACTGCTTGCGTTAGTTTTACACCTTCATACGAAATTTAAAAAACCAAAAAAGAAAAATGTTAAATTCGATTTCACCATGGCACTCGCTATAAAGCCATACACCATCCTTTTTACAAATTTTCAAGTACAATGTTTAGCACAAAAAAATTAAGCAGTAAAGATGAATGATATTCATAAAACCTAATAACTACCCCCTTGTCCCAATGCAATTGAAGCTATTTTCACAAATTAAGAATAACAATAAATATATCACTCATTGAAACAATTTTACTCAAATCATCTTATCCTCTCAATAAATACATTACTTTTATAAGCAAATATAAACATTCTCCTTATGAACATTTGGGGGAGAATAGAAATTAAAATAATAATGGGTGAGTTTATGTATTTTTGTTTTTGTTTGTCTGTCTAGCATGTTTATTTAAAAAATAAGCACTTCTCTACATTTTAAGAACCAAATTATTAAGATAGTATAATTTAAACCTAACACAACCTCATTTATATATTGTAATTTGTCACTATTTCTAATCGACGTCAAATCTCCAACACACTTCCTGAAGCAATGAACTTCATGAGTGTGGAATTAGATATTTGTGGGTGATAGTCCTAAAGCGGTGGCATAATTGTCCAAATGAACTTCACTAGGTTTTGCTCTAAATGGCTTACTTACCACATTAAGATAGTGAAATTTAAATCTAACTCAGTTTCACTTATATATTATGATGTCGTTTTATTCTTAATCGATATGAGATCTCCAACACAAATATTAAATGAGTTTGTTTGTAGTATTCTTTACAAGAATACTTACTCAATAAAATAAAAGCTTTATGCTTTTGTCATCCAATAGTCTGTTCTGCTTATTTATAAAAATAAGCAATTTTATGCTTATTTTAATAAGTAAATTGTATTTGCTTCACAAATTACTGATTATTTTAAAAATTGCTTATTTCAAAAATATTTATTCTAATTTTAAACAAACTGGCCACATCTATTTTCTTAAATGGGCTTTTTTTTTCTCAAATTGCTTATTTCAAAAACACTTACTTTACCTTAACCAAACACTATTTAATCGAAAACTTAAAATATCTATCACATTAGAATCTTTCTCTTACGGGTAAAACTGGAATCACTTTTAGACCGAGATCAAGGAAGTATAAAAGTCAGTTTTCAACAAAAAAGATTTCTGCAAGAACTAAATAATATAGTTTTTTGTTGTAGCCATGCGATGTATCACTGGTTTGATGAATGATTAATCTTTACTGAAGAATAAAGAATAAAGAATACAAGTGAGTTCATAAACATAATATGTATTGGTTAAAGTGAGTGTCACACTTAATCACGTTTCGAGACACATATTTGTAGATAATACAGTGTTAAAGTGTAGTTCTAAATACAATGTTTTGACAGATAAAGTGAATATTCACCAAATAATCTGATAAAATACTAAATACAAATTCTATATGACAAAATATGAAACGAAAAACACAAGAAAATATTACCGGAGGAAGCGAGAGGGAACACATGAAATGAAAATGGGAAATGGCGAATGAGAGAAGTGCAAAAGAGAGCGGCAACGAGGCAGGAAAACGGCGACGTTTCTAGTGACTACCCTGTACATTGCGGTCAAGGGTAGAGAGAGAGTGCAAGCACAGTGAGTTCCCGCCACAGACACGAAGGGAAGGGTTTTAACTAAAAAGAAAAGAGGAAACCAAAACGATATTTAGAACGCCACCGCGTCTCAACGAGTGTTTGTCATCTTTTTCAAAAGTAAATGATTTTTCTTTTTAAATTGGCCATTTAAAATAATTTTTTATTTAAATAAATCTTGATTTTTGGGCATGGATTTCAAATATTCTAATGTATAGTATTTAAATTATTTATGATTAAATTCTTCTTATTTTTTAAATAGTTTGTTTGAAAAGTAATTAAGATATTTTATATTTGAATTTGTTTTTTTATTAAACAATTTAATTTTTCTTTTAAATAAAATCTTGTTTTAAAAATATTTAAATAACACAAGTTCGTCTTGACCTTTAATTCGAACTTATTCGTTTTTGTTAACCCATTTTAATTTTTAGTCTGGGTCTAATCGTCTCGATATTTAATTTAGGTAAATTTATTTTGATTTTGGGCCTACATTAATTTGTCTTAATCTTTCGTTTAGGTCTAGTCATCTCGACTTCCTAACTTATTTTTTGACTTTCAACATAATTGATTTATCTTGACTTTCAACTTGATTAAATTAACTCGACTTTCGACATTTGTCGAATTAGCCTGACTTTCATATTGACTCAACTTGACTTTTAGTTCAATGGACTCATATTAACTTTTAGGTTTAATAGCCAATTTAGTCTCCACTTTGGTTGAAAAATCTCAATTTAGTCCCTCGTTATAAAAGTGTTTTACATTAGTCCTAACTTTTAAAATAGTGGATCAGATTGGTCCCTTTCGTTAAATATAAGTTAACGAAATTAATGGATGATGATGTGACACAGCTTAAAGCTGATGTGTTAGATTGGTCCCTCGTTAGCTTTAAGTTGTGTCACATCATCATCCATTAATTTTGTTAACTTATATTTGACCTAGTTAAACTTTAAACTCAAACTTACTTGATTGAACTTTTAGTATAAGTTGACTCAACTAAACTTTCAATTTAGAGAGTCACCATTGTTTTCGTGAGTAGAGTGAGAAAATTTTAAAATTCACTCACCTTTCAAAATTCATTTATTTTATTGATTTGAAATACTTTTCAAAATTATTTTAATTTCATTTTCTTTATAATTACTAATTAAACTAGTGAAAAAATATATGTTACATGTGAGACCCAAGAAAGTGCACACCCATAATTACCTGTCACGTTCAGTAATGAATCCCGAAAACCCCTCTGCAGTGCATTAAAAACGCATTTTCATTCTCTCTGTCCCCTTGCCAAGTGTCGCGGTGGAAGGTTCTGAAGTCAGTATGGGAAGCCAGGTGTCGGAAGGGGAGAGTGTGTTCGTTTGATTTGGGAAGGAAACTGATTTCTGAAAAACCTTCTCCCCATTCCCGCATGCACCTTTCTTCTTCCTCTGAATCAAACCTTGCATTTTCTCCTCCTTCTCTCTAAAACTCTTTCATCTTCTCTCTAAGATAACTCACCATCATCTCCTCCGATCCCATTTCAGAAACCGTAGAACCATTCACGACGTCGTGAGCTTTCACTGGAACCGAACGCTTTAGAGTTCTGTGACCGGTAAGTTCTCAAACTCTAAACACCCTTATCTGAGTTGCATGCGAACCTTGGTACAGCTGCATGTTAGAGTATAAGCTAAAAGTTCTTCTACGTTTCTTGTGGTTAGATTTAGTGAAACACTTGAGAAGCACGTTGAGGGTAGGAAACTGTATTTGGACAAGTTAAAAAGCATTTCGCTTAGGACGTTCACTACTGAACCAGGTAAGGGAAGCTTTAGTAATTTAATTGATACTTGTATGATGTGTGTGAAAGCATGAAGTGTACTGGATGTATGAAATGTATGATGTTTAAGTATGCATGAACGAGCCCTGTTGTACTGGTTGTGTATGAGTGATATTGTATGAACTGTATGTTGAGGATGAAACGTATGAATTGGAAAATGGATAATTTCTGTAAGGTATGAGATGATAATATGAATTCTGTAATGTATGAGATTTATGGTGGAGATAAGTTATAAGATGTGAATCGTATGAAAAATGTGAAGTTATTGTAGATGAAAAATCTGGAAAATATAATAGTCCTTACTTTGATAATGCACGCTCGTCATCGAACGGTCTTCTACCGTTCGGTTTTCCCCTGAAAATGACTTAGAATAAGAGTTCTTTCATTTGGAAAGGATTCTGCTTAAGAACGAGCGTCCTCTTGTGAAAGGCTAGGTTTGAGCGTTCGGCTCAGCCTAGTGGTATCCAACGAGCGAAATTAATTGAAGTTATATTAGTAACGCTCGGTTCTATAATCCGGCGTTCGTTATAGGTAGCGCTTAGTCTTATACTAAGCGTTCGTCCAAATGAGCTCTCGGTCTTATATCGAGCATTCGTTCTAGTTAGTGCTCGGTCATCTACCTAGCGTTCGTCCTAAGTAGTGTTCGGTTTTATACTGAACGCTCGTCCTTACCCTTGAATTCCCAACGTATGAAAATAGCGTTCGTCCAAACAGTAAATTAATATCCGTTACCGCGTTCGGTCATTGACTGGCGGTTAATATCTTTTTATAAATTCGTATCCGTATCAACATCTAAAAGTCTTGCGATGTCTTTATTCATTTGGATTCGATCTAAAGTCCTTGAATTTAAATTATTCTAAGTTTCAGTTGAATCGTTCTAGAGTCAGTCCATTTAACGGATTCAAGTGGTCATGACGTTCGTCCTTGGAAAGACGTTCGTTTTCTTTCTTTCAGAAACGAGTATCTCTTGGTATCATGTTAACGTTCGTCCTCATTATGAAGGGGACTGAACGCTCGTCTTTTTATGAAAGTGGAACTAAGAATGAAAATGTGATTTAGAGAAAATATTATAATGTGTGAACGGTATATGAGGTGATATTATGATTATGGAATTTGAACGAGCGTTCCAAGGAGGAACGTCTCTATGATTTGAATATGAGAAGTTATGTAGTATGACCATGGTAAAGCTGCTGATGATTGTTCATCCTGATATTCCGTGAGTGCTCGTCCTCATGTAGAGGGGAGTAGGTCATGTGTGGGAATGGCAGGAGGTCCTAGTCCTACTGAGTACTTTGGACTGATAGGGCTAACCTCGGGTGGCAGCTGTTTGAGTGTTTGCAGTTATCACATCACCCGAGTGCACGAACGTCTGTAGATACATGGATTCATACAGTCCGGACGGTCGGTCTTGTGAGAGTTTGGATGATTTATTATATGCTTTGATATATTGTTATATGTCTTGTATGTTAATTGCATATGTTAAATTTTACATTGGTTGTATGAATTAAATTACCCAAGCTTACCCTTGCAATTCCTTGTGTTGTCTACTGGTTATGTACGTCCGTCTTGTCAATGCAATGATCATCCGTGTGGATGTGAGCAGGCGGAGAGGCATTGCTTGAAGAAACGCTGGAAGAAGAAAATTTGGAGGACGACAGCCTAGTCGAAGTAGAGGTTAAGGCCGAGCCATAGAGCGCTCGAGAAGTTGTAGTTTTTAATATATATGTGTAGCTTTTTGGGACGTTCGGTTATTTGGCTTTGTAAAACCGTTCGTCCTGAACATTGGTTTATTGTAGAATTTTTTCTGAACTCTGTATCCGTTTACTGTTCGGTTTTTAATAGCTGTTTTGCTTAAGACTGCACTGTTAATTCTGTAAATGTGATTAGTTCTAATTTATGGTAATTACTATATATTGGGATGTTACATTACATGTGCTTAATATTTTTGAAATAAAAAAATTATAATTATAAAAGTAAAATAAAAAATCATTTTTATAATTTAAATACAAATAGTTTTAATTTATTTAATAGATGATTTTTATTTATTTAATTTAGAAAAATGGTTAAATTTAAAAATCAATTAAATTAAAATAAAATGATAACTTGAAAAATAAAAGTGAAAAGAACCAACGAAAAAATTTGTATATATAAGTCATTTTAGTGTAAAAGAATTTAAATTCTTCAAGTAAATAAAATGTCATTTTAAATTATGTCGTCCAAACTCAGCATTAACAATGTTGAATCCGATATGGCAGCATTTTGACAGCCTCGATTCTTGGTGAAAACAAGTTTTGTTCAAGATTTACTCACCTTTAAAGTCGATCTATACTAATTAATGTGAAACCAAGTCTAGAAGCACTAAAATGTAAAAATAAATAGGTTGTGTATCAGTGAAAGGGGAATGAATTGAGGAAAAACTTATTTCAAAAACAAAAATATCCTCTTAAAAAGAAAACTTCCTCACTCGCTTAAGAGACTATTTTAGGAGACAATAATAAATGCTTAAGTATTAAAAAACTTAAATTACAATATAAAAGAGATGAACGAGTGAATAGAAGTAAAAAAGTATATGAAAAAAAAAGTTGTAATCTCTCAGTAGGTTTCTATTTTCATCCAGAATCTCAAATAGGACCCTTTCTTCTCTGGCGTGTCAATTGGGTCCTTATTTTTGTAAAATTGAATCAAATTGATCAGACGACGTTAAGTATTGTGTCACCTGGCATGCTGACAGTATTGTTTTAACACACATGTCATTAAAAACGTGAGTGAATTCTATTATTTTAAATTTTGAATTAAAAAATTAAATTAAAAGAGTGGAAATTCAAATAAAGTAAGGGCAAAGTAGAAAATTCAATTAAGAAAGCCTCATTCTCTGCAATTGTGATATGGAAATGAAATTGGAGAAATTTTGAATTTTAGGGTTCGTCACTCATCCACAAAAGTTGTTCGAGTAGATGTCAATGGATAAGGTTACAATTAATTGGACGCCCTTGCTTGAAGAAGTGTCATGGCCACACAGTCATTAAACAGACGAAGCACGAAGATGGAATGAACTCTCTTGGATAGAGAAAGCAGGCAAATGGCCCAGATTAACTGAGTAGAATGAGAAATAGAATAATTTGAATGCGTGACCTGAGCAGGGTAAACTTGTCCTTGGGTAAGATACTGAAATGCAGAGTAAATGTAGAGAAAGCCAGCAGGGTAGACGAGAGGACCAGTGTCGCCTTTGAGGTTGCGAAAGTCTCTCTCCCATTTGAGAAATCTGCTAACCTGTGACATGTAAGCGTCCCAATCTATCTTCGTATCTGAAGAGATGAGCGTCAGCAAAAGTGACGAGGAGGGCGTCAACGAAGAGAAGAGCCAGTGAGAAGGGTATCTTGGGGCTTTGGAGCAAAATGGTTTTTCCTTCCGATCTCGGAGGTGGTGGCGACGGCGCCACCGATTCAATGCCCATGGTTTCTTTGTTTTTCAACCTTCTGCCACCCATCTCCGTTTTATCATTCTTCCACGACCAAAGCCCTCACTTTTTCTTTCTCTCTAATTTTTATTTTTGGACTTTGTCTCATGGGCTCACCAGATTTCAACTCCAAAAAGATTTTTATTTCACCATATTTTTATTTCTCTGTTTAATGACTGTGAGACCAACGAATCGATGTCCTCCCAACTCCAATAGTTTCACATTTC